>NC_134568.1:160297176-160584676 GCF_050947875.1 Dermacentor variabilis | reverse complement strand
AAGCTATACGAATACAGAGTAGATTAAAAGATATACCCGAGTATGAAATAAAGTTAAAAAAAAGACTTGACCATTATGGTTCGTTATTTTATTAAATGTCGGGAATTAGTGGCTGCATACAGTTAATTGAGCTTTAGGAATGCCGTACGCAAGCAGCTAGCGCACAAAACAGCTTTAGCAGCACTGCGCTTGCGCAGTACCAAGCATATCCTTGAGTTTATTTATTTTTTCATGCGTGGCCGATAACACCTGTTATCGTCTCTATTTCTGTAGCTCACTAATAACTTTTTCACGCAAGCTAACTTCTTGACTTTTGCCAGGCAACTACCAAGCGAAACTAGAAGCATTGCTGCTGCTCGGTCGGGTTGGTAATTCATACTGAGCGTAAATGCGCTAAAAGACTTGGATTGTGAGAGAGGCACATGCAAACACGTACATACGTAAAGGTGATAATTATCAGCAGCGGAGAAGCGTAACTAATAAAGTAGGTCTCCCCCGCAGCCTATATAGCTCTTCGTCATTTATTTACGCTTAAGGGTCCTTCCATTACAGGGCATATTGAGGGGACGCGATACTATAAAGGGCATATCATAAAAAGACTGCTCATAAACTATTATAAGCAATGCCACGTGACGAAAGCTTTGCTGCATTGTTTCTGACAAGTGCTACTATTCTCTGACCCAAAGTTTGCAGTGGTTTGTTGCTTACCGGCATAAACATATAGTGCTAGGAATAACAAACAATTTGTGCCAAATTAAAAAAAAAAGGACGAGGATCCTTTTTGGCAATATTTGCGCTAATTCCATTGAATTTGCTGATTCATTTAGTTTAACGAGGCGTTGTAGAGGATTCAGAGCAAGTGATCACCCTACGCCTTCTCGTCCCTTCTGTTTCGCAGATACCCTTAGTTTAGCCGTCAAGCGTTTCACGATGTACCTGAACAACTTCGAGGCAGAGCTCCACAGAGTAGACATCAAGAAGTAAGTCGCATCAGCCGATTTCTCTTTTCACCTTTGTGCAAGCCCCATATGACGTATAAGGACAAGCATAAATGGCATGCTTGTATTGCACACTGAGACCGCTACTACATCTATTGTTCTTCATTATGGCTCAATCACATTTGCGTTGTAAAACATACAGGAAATGATTTAAGCACCTACTCATCTGTCCAGCACAACATCCCTACGTTAGTACAATAAAAAAAAATGTTGACCTCTTCACTTTTTTCGCTGCGAAAAGGCGCTATGAGCTAGGATATCGTTCGCAACAATTACCCAGTCTTCTGCCCTACAGAGATTCGTCACGTAAGCGGCGTACCTATAGGAGCCGTGGTATTCCACTGGCTGCGCAGAACGAGGTGCAGTAGCCGAAAGAAGGAAAGTGCTTTAGCGCTGTGTATGGTCAGCGAGTAAGCAGCCGAGGAGCGAATGCGGGTTGTTCAAAAAAATTTGAACATTTCCCCTACCGGAAAACGGGGGTGAGCGAAACTTGTTCTGCGTGCACTTGACGTTCGTCACGGTTCAGTAACCCACAGGTGCCGGATGGCTTCGGCCTCCCGCTCCCTCCAGCTCGGGATCTTCTTCTCGCTGCTGTCGGATTACCTGGGCTCGGGCGGCTCTAACGGCTGGATCGGTGCGCCAACGACGAGCCCTTTCGCGGGCGAGTTCTCGCCGCCGCTTTTCGCATGCTGCCTGTTCCTTGGAGGAGAGCACAACGCGTGGGCGTCCCGCCCGTTTTCCGAGACAGAACTGAACGGAAACGAAGCCGGCGCAGCGCGCGCGAAACCTTTTCCTGCCCTTTCCCTTCCCGGTGGAAGCGAAACGGATCTGATTGGCTGAGAGAGTGGCGTGAGCGCGCGCCTATGCAGCTGGAACCCTTGCTAATGAATCACTCTCCGGCGCCGGCACAGCTTTCAGCTTATCAAACCCTTTGCCACAGCTGCTCTGCTCTGGGAGCAACTGTTTTCTCAGTTTTATTATTTTTTTGCGTGACCGCGACAATGTCACTTGTGAGCCAATACAAGCTTAGCTTGAAAAACACCAAGCAGACGATGGTGCAGTCACAGAATGGCAAATGGACCGAATGTGTTCGCCCAGAGGACTCTCAAAGTTCGCGACAAGCCTTTTGCACCTTGTATAGTGTTGAAGGGTTTTCAAAAATACGGGTGGGCGACTTTGTGCTTATATAGCCTGCATACTTACAGCGAGTTTCAGACTTCTGGTTGTAGTAATTGCATCTTTATTTCTTTTCTGCCTGAAGCAGAATGAGAACAATAGGCGAATGCGCCTTCACAAATGTGGGAATTTGTGCTCATAGTTGTGCACGAATGCATCCCTCCGTGCACACTTTTGACGCCCCCATCCAAATACGCCTTCTCTTCCTCATCAGATGATAAACAAGAGGTCGTACCTGTTTGTATTGGAAAAAAAATTAAAGTAATGTTCATCGGTCCATCCACTAGCATGCGGATGCTCCAGAGCAATTATAATCTGTGCCTCCGCCCTTACATTGACATGCACTTGTTTGTCGTCAGAATATAACCCATTCCCCCGCATGATCTAGCGTGCTCCTAGGAGGGCTAACATGGTTGATCTTAGATATGCGCTCACGTTGTTCCGTGCTTTGCATTTCACCCTTCTTTCAAGCCCCCTGGAGGTTCGACGGTACAACGACAAGATGATGGGCTTGCAGCGCAGCTTCGTTCAAGAAGTAGAGAACTCCACAGCTCCGGGAAAACTGAGGTTGGTACATACGTGCAATGGGCAGACCGATCGCCCCGTCTTGGCTGTGTCTTGGTGAGACTGCAGTACGTATCTTGGCGCTTATCCTGTCTCGACTTGCCCCTCGTCCTTACTGCGCTATGTTACTTGTATCACGATGAACAACCAACATGCCCAAACCTATTCCCTTTTGCTTGGCAATACTTGGTGTAAGAGCACGTCCCAACTGTGCTCAGGATGATCGTTACTCTGGTGCCACCAAATCGGTGCCGTGGCCCCGCACATAGTGGCGCTGCAAAAGAATAGAGATTGGTTTCGTCACTGCGTGTCTTGTTTGACCATATGTACTGATATAATGCAGGAATCAATTTAATGATATATGCAGATGTGACTCGTCGCATGACGTAAGCAAGCATCAGAAATATGTGGCCACACGATAGAACTGAAACAGACAGTACTCGAATAAATAATTTCATGAAGTCTCTCCCGACATTTTGGAATTGCGTAGGTTTTTCTGCAGGAGTGGGTGCAGGGGCGCAGAGACAATGCTTCTGTAGCCTCTGTCCAGATTATTCGTGCGTTCCCTAATTGCCGGTTTCAGTCACATAACGGAAGCGGTTGAAGTAAATGCTTAACAATATAGCACCACTCCCACTGATCTGTTGACATTTTTCGGCCAATGCCTTAGCCACGAAGCGTCCTATTACCGAATTATTTTTCAGACAAACGATGCGGACGTTTTCGAATATGTGCGTTACTTTCTTCGCCACTGCAGTTGTCTCTATTCAAGCTGGTGAGTCAATCATGGAACGCCGAGAAACCCTTCGCGAAAGGATGTTTCAATTAAGTTCGGCTGCGTTGATGGCACACACTCCGTCTGTGCGGAAGTCGCTGCGTATTCTGGCATCACGCGACGCGAGTTCTGCGTTTTGTAACCGTGCCTCTCGCGATTCTCGCCCGCAGGAATGTCATCTTCGGCCAGTCGGACACCAACCATGAGAGGATCGTGGCCTTCCCAGTCGTCCGAGACAAGCTCGACCGGCTGCGAATGCTCGTGCAGCAGGACGAGGCGAATGCCGCGGAAGAACTGAAGCGCCACATCTCTCTTGCAGCGTACGCTCTCATGCAGGCGACACTGTTCGTTGAGGCAGATGGCATGATCTGAAACGTGCCAAATAAACAACAGTTGTGTGACACCATTCCCTTATCGCGCTGCACTTTGTTCTTCCTCTGTCATGAAGCTGCGCTATGAAGCTGCAAAATAGTCTTGTGCTCGAGGAGAACGTAGCCACGCGCAACCCATGCATATATTGGCTGCTCGTTGTCAAATTGAGGTTAGCTGCAGCTAACCCCACATTAATCTATAATTTCTCACTGTGGCGCCCCTCGTGGCCCATCGTGGGGAGCTTTCGAATAATTTTGACAGCTTGGGGCTCCTTATGTGCACTCAAAGCACGGTACGCGACGGGCGTTCTGCGGCATTAATTCCGCCCCCATCGCAATGCGGTCGCCGCTACCAGGGAATGGAACCTTGTCATCAGCAGCAGAACGTGATGGCTACTGAACCACGGCGGCCACTAATGTTAGATATGCCGATGCCATTAGTATATATTCGGTCCCATGCTCGTACTTGAACTATTGTCTAATAACCCTCCATAGTTTAAACAAAGTAAATGGAATTAAAATGAAAGCTGTTATTTTCCGTGCGTAAGGTGCACGCACTTTGTTTTTTCAATTCAGACATTTCTCTCTCTGGTGATCCTTTCTAGATCGGCAATGGTGGACCTAGAAGACCACGATACTATTGGGGAAGTGTGAATTGTTTTTTTTTTTTCTTTAAGTGATCAAAGGTGGGCTTCACTGAGCTACGCTGTCCGTACGTAATTTCTTATCCAAAAAGTCCTTGCGGTGAGACATGGATGCAGCCTAAGTGGCAGCGCATATAACTTACGGAGTCGTATGAGAGCGAGGATGAAGCAAATCTCGGATAAAACGACAAGAAACGAAAAAAAGTGCAGCCAACTGACAGCATGATCGCACGCCATGCACCTATAGTTGAGGCTATACTCTTACGGCCAAATCGCTGCACATCCCTGTTCGACAGCTTCCTCTTCCGCGCGTCTGCTAAAGCGCCGACATGCGCATCCGCGCTCGCCCGTTCACAAAAAGAACTGTCAAAAGAACTGCAGTGGAAGTGTCACGCATTCTTCTCACACTTCTGCGAGAGACAGGACTGATGGTGATATATTTGACGCAGCAAGAGAGGATCAATCGGAGCAATTGCTGGCCAGGTCTGCCATGTTAACCCCACCCGCAACAACACCACCACCATACAACACCACAACCTGGGCTTAAGATTGACGAGGTTACTGAAATTCAGGCGTCTCAAACGCTTCTTCAGACCGGATTACTTAATGTGCAGACTAGGCTGACAGAAATTGAAGGAGCACTCGCATCACTTAAACTTTACCAGGAGAAGGTAGACAAGTGTGAAGTAGCAATTACGGCCGTGCAGAAAGAAGTGTCACACATGGCCAAAAAACTGGATGATCTAGAAAATCGGAGCCGCCGCAATAACATTGTCATCTTTGGTCTAAAGGAAGACAATGATGAAACTAACACATCATTGGCAGAACATGTCACGGAGAGCATATTTAAGGAAAAGCTCGAGGTAGAGGTGCGATCACTCGAACGCATTAATCGCATTGCTAGAAAGATTAAGAACAAAGAACGACCAGTAATACTACGCTTGTATGACTTCTATGAAAAAGCTGCCGCCCTTCGTAGCTGTTTCAAATTGAAAACCAATACCATATCCATTTCTGAGGATTTTTCGCCAGCTGTTCGGGAAGTGCGGAAAAAGTTGTGGCAGTCGTCGAAGGTTGATTGCGCGAAAGGTGAAAAGGTGAGCCTTCGGTTTGATAAAATGAAAATGGGCAACCGCTGGTAGGCGTGGGACGGCGAGAAAAATAGAAGAACTGTGATTAAGCATACACACGTTGACGCTGCTCTGCCCGGAACTAATAAATGACCGCAAAACACAAGCCCCTTGACATTAATATGCCTTAATGCACGTAGCATTGTGAACAAAAGAGAAAAATTAGAAGAAATTGTCTTGTTGTACTCTCCTGACATCATGGTAATTACTGAAACCTGGCTGCACCCCGACATTCATGACCCTGAAGTAGCTCCAGTGGCTTATAGCCTCCTTCGCACAGACCGTGACGGTCGCGGTGGGGGCGTAGCCCTAGTAATAAAAAATAGCTTTTTATTTCAAAAACACGAGGGCATACCTGGTCATGAAAGCATCTGGTGTACCGTTAACGTGTGCGGAATGTCTGTTCTGATAGGTGGTGTGTACAGGCGTCCTAACGCTTCCGTCGAATACATGATGCAATTGCACGATTCCTCAATACCAAGGTAAATGTCAGAACCAAGCTGATATTAACCGGTGATTTCAATCTGGCAGGAATAGACTGGGATAACCTAACGTTTGGGGCTAGAGAAAAGGAAAGCTGCGACCAATTAGTGAAAATAATGTGTAGCTTCTCATTATCGTAGCTAGTTAACCATCCAACAAAGCAGCAGGAAGGCGCCGCATCAGTGCTAGACCTGGCATTTGTCTCGAACACTCTCAAACCAGAAATTAGCATAGAAGATGGTATTTCTGATCATAAAATGATTTTCTTGACCTTTTCTGGGCTAACGTCACAGGCGGGTCACCAAGATCATCCTTACATTGATCTTAAAGATTATAGAAGAGCAGATGACGTGAGCATCATAGATTACTTAGAAACTGTGTTTGAGGATTTCACATCACTGCCTTCATATGATGTTAATGGATTGTGGGCGAAATTTAAGGGTGCCATAAAACATTGTGAAGACAATTTTATCCCCACAATACGTAAACGAACAAATAGAAAAACACCCTGGATTACCCGCAGTATCATCCACTTGAAAAGAAAAATGCGAAGGATGCGCAGGAAAAAAACAAAACCCACTGGAAATCGCGCATCTTTAGGCTGCATTGAGGTCTGAATTAAAGAAATCGAGAGATAACTTTTTCTCGAATACTCTGACGAACTTCATGCACAATCAGCCGCACAAATTCTGGCGCTATCTGTCAAAACCTGAAAACCCAATAGTGCAAATTGAAATCGCAGGATCTCTTACCCATGATGCACACACTATTGCTAACGCTCTTAATGCCCATTTCCAATCCGTGTTCACACGCTCTTCCCTTCCAAGTAATGTTTCGTTTGCATCTGATTCAACGATGCCTGACGTAGTTATAACTGAGCCAGGCATACTGAACCTGCTCTTGAACATTGACACAAAAAAAAAACGCCTGGCCCCGATAATATTTCAAATACGTTTCTAAAACGATTTGCTGCCCAACTAGCTCCGTTCTTACACAGTATTTTTACGGCGTCGCTTCAAGCAGCTGCATTACTTTCAGACTGGCTCGTCGCAAAAGTAATACCGATTCGCAAAGGTGGCAATAGGTTGCACATAGACACATACCGACCAATTTCTTTAGCAAGCTGCTGTTGCAAATTAATGGACCACATTATCAACAAATCCATTATTAGTTACTTAGAAAACAATAACCTGATATACCCGATACAGCATGGCTTCAGGAAGGGCCTTTCTACAGTGACACAGCTATTGGAAATTTCGCATGAATTTGCAGAAATAATTACTTCCAGACTACAAGCAGACGCCATATTCCTCAATTTCTCCAAAGTCTTCGATCGCGTGCCTCACTGTAAACTGATCGAAAAACTTAAACTTATTGGCATTGCATCTAACACTGTTGCGTGGATAGCATCTTACCTCACACTCAGATCACAATATGTATCTGTAAACAATAATGAGTCAGAGAGCCTTGAAGTCTTTTCTGGTGTGCCACAGGGGTCCGTGCTGGGGCCATTGCTCTTTCTTGTGTATGTCACCGACATCCCATCATGTGTTGAGCCTAACGTAACCGTACGTCTTTTTGCAGATGATTGTGTTGTCTACACAACTGTTCGGTCTGCGGATGATCAAACTAAACTAAACACCTCACTAAACAGCGTTGCGAATTGGTGTGATAGGTGGGGAATGAAGTTCAACATCAGTAAAACAGCATGCATCACTTTTACGCATAAAAAGGTACCTGACATGTTCACTTACAACATAAGAGGCACAGCTATAATAAGATCAGATACTGTAAAATATTTGGGTGTGACATTCTCGAGCTCGCTCAAATGGGACACTCACATTGATATCACATGTGCAACAGCGCCATCCCATGTCAAATTAACTGCGTACAGTCGCGATCAATTTGAAGGTGATTGTTCGAGCGGCGACTGAAACTAGGAGCAGCGCCACATTACGTCATCGTTGTCAGTCGAGAGGGAAGCATCAGATAGCTCCCCTCTCTCTCTTTTGCTGTTCCCTGAAGAGCTGTCACTCCCGTCGCCCTTCACGAGACAACCTGCGAATTCATTTCGATTACCTTATCAGCTTTTGCACAGAGGCGTCATTGTTAGCCAAGATATGCATGAGACATCAACGCACGCACATCATTGCCATGAAAGGGAAACAAACAAAAATGTTGCGAGTTAGTCTTGGGGGTGACGGTTCCAGACTGGAAGAGCATAAAAGGGGAAGAAGGCAGCGAATTTTTATCTTCGCAGTTCCGGAATCGGCCGCTATGCTGCTTGGAAGGCCCGCCGGTCGATGCTCGCGCGATCACCTTCAAATTGATCGCGACTGTACAAAACCCTCGTTCAGCCAATACTTGAGTATGCCAGCATTGTATGGTCCCTGCAGCAGTCTTACCTCATTGATAAACTTGATAGAATACAGCGCATGGCACTCCATTTCATTTATTCCAGACACTCACCATACGACAGCGTCACTGCTTTACGTGAACAAGCAAATATCCCGACTCTATTATCAGGAAGACGTATCGCTGCCATGAAGTTCCTTTTCCTTCTTTATCACGGGCACATAAATGTAGATAAAACAAAGTACACTAGGCCACCCTTCCAACATTCGGAAAGAACAAATCACCGTAAGTGCATCAGACAGTTTTCTGCGCGTTGCAACAAATTTAAATATTCATTTTTTCCATCTGCAATTGAAGCCTGGAACCGTCTGCCGAAACCAATTGCACATGTTGACTCCATCGAACAATTTGCAACCAGAATACGTGCACTTTTTTATGATTAGGTCTGTTTCAGATTATTTACTGCTTCGCTAGAACGTTGCGTTGCGCAACTGTGTTTTGGCTGTTTCCCACCTCATTTGAATAGTTAGTAGCTCTTACCCCTTCCCTGCATTATCTGCCTTGCACTGTGTGCTTTGGTCTGTCGTTTTGTTTTCATGTTATATCTTTAAAAAATTAAATTATGGGGTTTTACGTGCCAAAACCACTTTCTGATTATGAGGCACGCCGTAGTGGAGGACTCCGGAAATTTCGACCACCTAGGGTTCTTTAACGTGCACCTAAATCTAAGTACACGGGTGTTTTCGCATTTCGCCCCCACCGAAATGCGGCCGTCGTGGCCGGGATTCGATCCCGCGATCTCGTGCTCAGCAGCCTAACGCCTAGCCACTGAGCAAACACGGCGGGTTGTTATATCTTTGAATTGTAATAATTAGCGTATTTCATTGCTTTCTTCTGTTTTGACCAACAATTTTTTGTTGTTTTGATTGTGACCCACTCCTGTATGAGCCTGTAAGAAGCCTTACAGTATTTCTAAATAAATAAATAATAGTAATAATAATAGAAAGCGACTAAACGTCTTTATTTCAGAATAGTGGCTAGCCGAGTTTGTTGGTACGAACACATTCTTTTGCAAACAGCACGAATAACAAAAGCGTGGCAGTTTGGGCGAGTTGGTATGTCATAACTGTTTAAGGCTAGTAGCGCCGCTCAGGACGAGCAAAAAAGGAAAGAGGTAGGGGTAATCAAAGGGAGCGGAAAACAGGGTGAGCGCTAAAACAGGGTGAACCCTGTTTCCCGCTCCCTTTGATTACCCCTACCTCTTTCCTTTTTTGCTCGTCCTGAGCGGCGCTACTAGCCTTAAACAGTTATAGCACGAATAACGGGAACACAGAAAGAGGCACACTACACAGCCGCAGTTAGTTTATTTCGATACTCATCCCGGAAAGGGAAAGAAAGTTGCATAATAAATAGTTTATATGACCTCAAGACAAGGCAATCAGGACACGTATGTTCATATGTGCGATCGCATTGCACACGGTTGCAGGTGCGGTTCTAATGGCGTGCATGGCTCAATATCAGCTCCCTTGGCAGCCGGTGCCGTCTAAAGGGGCTGTTCGTCGATTGGGGGCCTCAATGTCCTCCTCCCCGCGGGGGAGGCTCCCTAGTCGACAATGTCGTCGAGCGCCTACCGACGACGAAGCGCACGCTCCCTTCACATAGGATCCCTATTGAGGCCACGGAGAGGTATCAAAGTAGCCTTGAAAGGGAAATGCAGAAAGAAGCCGTAGATACCGATAGCACCCACATCATGACAGAAAACGTAACATCCTACTTAACAACCTACGTAACATCCACTCGAGTAAGTTACGCTGCCTATCACTGACATTGTACCAGCGTTCATCCCGGCTTCTCCCGAGATGACAAAACACGATGATGCTTCACACCAGGTCAAGAGTTTGTTTTGCAGGTTCAAGGCGGCCGGATTCTGACAGAGGCGAAATGCATAAAGGCGCGTACATATCAATTTTGGAGACTGGTAATAAATCATAAGTTGGTGACGTTAGAGCCTGGAGCCCAAGTGGCACTTCATAGAACTCGAAGCTGATCAGTCAACATCACCACGATGCTCAGCGCCAACGTTGCCATAAATTTACCAGCCTCATAGCGCACGCTCAAGTGCACCTCAGAATACTGCAAAGCACCGTACACGAAGCACATGCATAGCTGTCCAACATTTTAGCTGGTTTCGGATCGAATCGGTTCAAGTCGTCGATCTTGCGACACTGACGTACTTTGTTCGGAGCCATCACTGCGCATATAGCGCGATGCCAAGATGGGTGGTGGTATCCAAGCGGCGCCCGACGCCGTTCTGTAAACATGCGAATGCAGCGTCGCAGTATGAAGAGAACTGCGGATGAAGAGCAACAGTCCGTTAAAATTCTGCATGATTTTGGATATTGCAAAACGTCATCAGCGTACTTTATGATCACTGCAGGACGAAGGCCTCTTCCAGCGATCTCTAATTATGCCTGGCCTGCGCTAGCTGATTCCAAGGGCTCTATAACGTAAAACTATTCCAAACTTTTCTAGTCCAATTCTGCAATCAGCCCTCCGCGATTGGTTAAAAGCTTTTTTGGGCCACCCTGTAATGGTTGGGGTCAGGCATGAAATAGATGGTAGCTGGCCCATGCCGTCGTCCAACTTATCCACGCTGAGGACGTTGTTGAAGGGAGAGACTTGTTCTCATCGAGAACGAGAAATATGGGATTTATTTACAGTATTTACATGAGAACTATACAGTTCATCAGTCTAACATGACTGAAAGAGGAATCCACCCTGAGGATCCGCCAACGGCTCCTTAAATACACTCTGCCTTCCCTAGATCCCTAGGTGATGGAAAACGGCCGTTCCACCTTCGACCAAGGGGAGCGTCCAAAGTCATCGTCGTCGGCCCGCTTTTGAGGCTGAGGCTTTACACACTCACTTCCGCACAGGTTTCACTGAACACACCGAGCTGCGTGGGTTTCTTGCAGACAGGGGTCTTGACCCGAGCAGGCGCCTCACCATTTTCTCGATAAGTATTTTTCCACTTGCGTGTGATTAAAACATGTGAAATCAGAACTATCCCTGAGGCAGAGTTGTTGTTGTTGTTGTAGCCTGTGGCACGTGTGGCTCCTACCCACGGTGGGGGATTGGCCAAGAAATGGGTGGATTATACCAAAATAATATAGAGCATAAATTTCCTAATATCTATTGGAATAGCATTGAATAGAGTTGAAATACCGGTTAAAATGTAATCAGGAAGGTGCTGTTGAATGAGGAATAATTAATTTAAAATTAATAAAAATAGAATTTAGCAGGGCATTCGTTTAGATTCTGTAAGGAATGTTTGGACAGCGAAGCATGCATCCCTGTGGCTGAAACCCAAAGTGGACGCCCCGAACGAAAGAATTGCAGGTTCTGTCAAGTCCAGGCCAAGTCTTCGAAAAGGTATCTCTAACAATCTTTTTCTTAACGCAGCAAAGCGGCGACAAGATAGAAGAAAGTGCTGTATCGTCTCCTCCTCCTCACAAAAAGAACAAAGGGGAGAGGGAACCAAACCCGACCTGTGTAAATAGAAGTTTAGGGAGGGAATGCGGCAGCGTAATTTGGTGAGGCAGACCTCAAGCATCTTTGTGTAACAAGATTCGCTATGCCAGGGAAATGCCAGGTGTTTATACTCTGGAGAAGCTGTCAAATGTGTGTTTGATAAGGCTGATCTAATTGATCGCATCCGAAATCTTGCCGCCGTGATCTGTGCTGTCACTGGTAGAATAGGAAGAACAGGGCCCGCTAGTGATGCATGTGCCAGTGAATCGGCAGTTTCATTAAAAAACAAACCTTTATGACCAGGCACCCAAATCAAATGAAGACATTGCACATGAGCAGGAACTAGTAAGTGGAAGAGTTTTAGCATGGGTGACTCATTAGTAGCGGTAAGGCAAGAGCATACAGAAAGGGAGTCAGTAAGAATAGCAGCCGTTGTAATCATGTGGTCTAATTTACGTAAAGCTAGGATTACTGCTAACAACTCGGCCAGAAAAATAGGCACAAAATCAGGCAATCTTAAAGAAAAAGACCAGTCGAGCGCAGGACAAAAGATTCCAATGCCAGCTTTTTCCTCGCACTGTGAGGCATCTGTTGCAATGATAATGTTTGTTTCTAGGGTGCTTAGGTGGTCTTGCAACATGGCGTTTAATATGCCGTAAGGGAGTAGTTTCGCGTGGTTCGGGAAAATGTCGTCGAACCTGATCTCTGGGTAATTTGAATGCGTATTATTAGGAAGCACATCACGAATTTGCACATTTAGTGGTTCAAGTAATGTTTGCACAAATATAATCTGTGGTCTATGAAACCTGGGCCAATGAACAGGAAAAAATAATTCTGGATCGGAGATGAAAATAATTTGAGGACGGTTGAATGATGATTCATATAGCCTCAAGAAGGTCTGAACGGTCAGAAGGTGAAATCGGCATAATATGCGTGGGATTCTTGCTTCCATGTATAATACGGCATTTGCAACGTATTTTGGAAGGCCTAAGCACAGACGTAGGGCCTCTCGTTCTAACAAAACTAGCGGCCGAAGCTTGTATGATGGAACACCTGAGAATAAAACACATCCAAATTCTAACACCGGACGAACGTACATTTTATATACCATCAAGAGGGATTTTCTGCGAATACCTGTTCTTCGATTGCTTAACTTGCGCAAAATGCCCATTGTACGAGCTCCTTTTGTCGCAATATATTCAATATGTGGCCGCCAGTTAAGATTACCGTTGTAAATAACTCCAAGGTACTTTAATGACTCTACTTGTGGGATGTCTTCGAGATGGTAGTTCAGCGATATGTATACTGGGTCATTAACAGGAAAAACAAGTATGGCACACTTATTAGCATTCAGGTTTAAGTGTAAGCTATCCAGCCAGTGTTCCAGTTCCCGTAGATACGACTGCAAAGTTTCGTAAAGAGAGTATGTGTCACTAGCCATACCAAAAAAGGCAATGTCATCAGCATAAACGTACGTACTAACTCCTGGGTGAACGGGGATTCTGCTCAGTAAAATATTAAACAATACTGGTGAGAGTACCGATCCCTGAGGCACACCTCTTGTTTGCTTATGTTTTCTAGAAGAATAGCCGCTTCGAAAACAATAGAATTGCCTGTCTTTTAAAAATTCATGCACCCATGCTACAATATAGCCTGGAAAACAATGGCTCTGTAACCGATTTGTTAAAATTGTGCGTTCAATGCTGTCATAGGCTTTACATATATCTAAGGTAACTAAAGCCGCGTATTGCTTTGTCTGTCTGGCGATGTTAATTCGACTTTCAAGGTCTACATGCGCGTGCCATATTGAATAGCCAGATCGAAATCCAATTTGGCAAGGACTCAACAATTGATTTTCGACAATAAACTCTATTATGTGTCCGAGAAGCACTCTTTCAATAAGTTTCACTATGTTTGATGTCAACGCAATTGGTCTGATGTTGTCGATAGTGTACCCTGCCCCTTGCTTTTTAAGTAACGGAATAATTTTGGCAATCTTCCATTCTTGTGGAATCCATGCATTGCTAACAGAGTAGTTTACCAAGTTCAGAAGCTCACGTGGAGCTTCTTGAAAAAAAATCTTTAACATTGCATTTGTTATTCCGTCCGGGCCAGGCGCTGTAGTTGGCAACCGTAACATAACTTGTGCTACTTCCGAATAGGATATCTCTTTGTAGTGCGACAATGCAGGAGTAAAAACAGAAGCTTGAAGGCGCGTCGCGAACCGGCTCTCCAATCCTTTAGCCAATAGCTCTAAGGACTCCTGCATTTCCTGTGAGGTATAGACGATTGATTCTACATTAACGCTTATTGGGAGTCTGTTTCTAGACCGAAGGTAATTAAATAAAGCACGTTTGTTTTTGGATTGAGATAGATAATCGAAATGGTTTTTATCGTACTCATCTTTTGCGTGTTTAATAGCACGTTTGAAGGTTGCCGAAATAAATTGATAATCTTTCCAATTTTGTGGGCTCTGATTATGTAGAAGTTTTTTCCAAGCAGCTTTCCTTCTTCGATAAACACGTGTGCACTCACTGTTCCACCAAGGATTAGATGGGGAACGCTTAGCGGTCTGAATTACAAATTCAGACTTTTGTCGGGACATCTGTAACGCTGAACAAATATTCAAGCCAATTTCTTCGTTATTACTGTTAGGTGTAATGATGCAATGGTGGAGCGCAAGCAGTCTTTAAATTTTTTGCAATTCACAAATATTCTGCCGTGTCGATCAACTGATGTTAAAGGGCATGCAATTTCAAAGTATACCGGAAGATCATCACTGTTTGTACCGAAATCAATCGTAGTCCAAGATGTCACGGCGACGCTTGTGCTAGAAAACGTCAAATCTAACACTGAGCGAGATTGCCCACGGATAAAAGTAGGTCGTCTGACATTAAGGCATGAAAGATTTTTATCTATGGTCCAGTCCCATAGACGTGTCCCACATGCATCCGTTTTGTAACCCCATGACACGTGATGCGAGTTGAAGTCACCAGTAAGGACGACTTCATTTTTGCAGCTGGCAAGCGCACTATCCAATTGGTATGTACTGTGTACGCCCGTAGGGAAATAAGCATCTATAATAGAAAATGAACGGTAGCCTGGGATGCTAAGGTGCACTGCCAAAATTTCACATTCTGGAGACATTAACCTGAAAGCTATTTTCGCCTTATGACAGAATTTAGATGATAACAAAATCATTAAACCACCTCCTAGTGAAAGGCGATCTAATCGAAAAGATCGAAAATCTTTAAAATGAAAAGTTTTCTCAGGAGTAAGCCAGGTTTCTTGTAAGATTATGACGTCAGGATTAAGTTCAGTTGTTAAGTAATTTAAGTCTGTTGAAGCAGAGAACAAGGAACGACAGTTCCACTGTAGCACTTTTAAAAAAGCTATGGTGATGATCTAATTGATAATCAGCGACTACCGTCGCGATAAACTTTCTTGGATGCCAGAATGAGAAATAGGATTACCTTTTTTGTTTTTGGTATAAGGACAAGAAGTAGTTACTGGAGACCCAGTTCGCTTTTGCGGCCTGACATCATGACCCATTTCCATGTCAACCTGCGAGTCTGACTGACGCGAAGAACAAGGATCGGATCCTACAAATGTTGGGTCCGATGTGGTACTCGGCGCTAGGACTGAAGTGGCTACCTGTTCTGCAGCACAAACAATCGATTTGGTGATTGGTGTGGCAGCTGTTTGCAACAGCTGTGTCATCTGCGCAGTAAACACTTGTGAAATACATTCGGTAACACTTGTGACAATATGTTGCATAGCCTTTGTCATTGCTTTTTCTACTGCTGATTCAATAAGTTTAGGCAAGTTGTCTTCATGGAAAGTAGATTGCCTCGCAGTGACGCCAGCGTATCCAAAGGCTCTTTCCTTGACGACTGCAATAGCTTCCCGCCGCGAACATCGTCGGCTGTCAATTATCTCTAGTAACTGTATTTCGTTAGCTCTAGCCGAGCAGCTTCCATAGTCAGCCGCATGGTGTCCTCCACATAGGCAGCACGTCTCGGTTTCAGCCGTGCATTCATTGGGGGAATGATCGCCACCACAGGCGCGACAGCGTCCATTTGATTTGCAGCCTCCTGCACTATGGCCAAAACGCCAACAGTTCCGACACTGAAGTGGACGGGAAGCGAGAGGCTCCACTCTAAAAATAAGTGGCCACACTTTTAGTTCAGATGGGCAGGACATGCCAGCAAACGTAGCAATAACCGATTCCGTGGCAACTTTTTCTCCGTTTACGAGTCGGTTACTGCGGTATACAGCTATGACGCCGGCATCAGACAGTTTCTCCAGAGTCTCAGTTGGGCTCAATCGAGAGTCTACGCCCCGGACAATGCCTTTAGTGCATGCTAGATGAGGAGGGATGAACGCACTCACCGGGACAGATGCGAAAGTCTGACACTTTAAGAGGTCTGCAACACAGGTTGGATCTGATGACCTACAAACTATCCCACCTCTTCCAAATCGGCGGACATCGCTTATCATCTGGAAATGATGCGTCATGGCTTGGAGTTCGGCCTGAACAGCTTGTGGGTTGTTCAGCCGGATGAATCCACCGTTCGAGGGCACCAGCGCGACAGGGATGCTGCTAACACCGCTGCGGAAGAAAGATTGCAAAGGCAAATCATCAGGAGCAAGGGAGGCTGACCAAGGGCGGGGCCCTTGCCCAGGAGAGTTTTTAGACATCAGTGCTGATTCAATCACGAAATAGGTCCTACAAAAATTAGATAAGTGATATAACTAGGACTAATCCACCCAAAACTCAGCCAAACCACCAAGCAAGCTCCAGCTCGGGCACACCGGGGCGGAGAACCGAACGAGTCCACGGGGCTTGTCACAGGGGCCGACTGGGTCTGGACGCAGGAACAGCGGGCGACTGCTGGTTTGTTCTTCACAAAGATCACGGCCGATTCAATCCTGTCGCGCGCCGGCTGGCACCGCGGGTCTCGGGCCACGAGAGCGTGCACGAGAGCAGAGTCGAAGCCTGAGAAGCTGCGGGTACGTGCGCAGTGGCTGAACGTAAATATGGAAGTTACACATAAATGAAATAATTATTGAGTTGTCGGCCCAATGACTGCAAGCACCACAGCCTTGATGCGAAGTTCGTATAGTCCTTCAGTAGAACCCGTGCGACATGTGCTTACTCCGCCAGTTAGAAATGTCGTAGCATTGTCCGAACGCACTGAATTAAGGGATCGAACTGTGCGCCGCCGGGAGAGCGCACAAGGCAGCATAATTCGAGCGACGTAAATGCTGGTCTTGCTGATACTAGGCGTTTTAGTGACCGCGCTTAGCGTCGCTCACGCTTCACATCGTTCATTTCGAGCTACCATCGCTACTGTGGCCGGCTTTTCCCTGCCGTCATGTTGAACTGACTACTGCGCAGCAGGAGCGGAGCACCGCAAGACAGTCGCCGGCTGGAAGAAAATTCTTGCGCTGAATTTACAAACGCCTATGAAGGGTTTCTTTAGCGAGAGGAGGAACCTATACAAAGAACATCGCACGAAGCGATTGAAAGACGTGAGTGACGTCATTTCGCCCATGACAGATGTTAGTCCGGGTTTAGAATAAGCACCTTCAGCCAATAATAAGACGACGATGGCTGTCATCTGCTGTCGCTTTTCTTTGTCGTCTGGCCTCCCATGGCACGTTTCCTGTAACTGGTTTTGTGCATACATTACCAAAACTTAGTAGCGTTTTTATGAGCGTTATGCTGAGTGCTTTTTTACCAAAAACGAAGTGTTTCCAGTGATAGTCCTCAGTGTGGTTACATAAATATAAATCTGCGTGCGTGCGTGCATGCGCGCGCGTGTGTGTCTCGTGAGGTGCATTTTATTTCACAGCATCACTCTTGTTCAAGCAGTCCACATGATTGTCGCATCAATGGTGGTACCTGATTTTATCCGCCATTTTTTATGTTATCGTACTGACGTCCCGCTTGGTATCATAGATAGGATTGCCATCCGTCGTACGCATACGTTGGTTCACGCCGTAGGCCACAGAATGAGCAAACAATTTGGAGGACGCTAAAGCTTCGCCTTTAAGAGTGGAACGCGATATCATTCAAAGACCCCTGACTGATTCTCACGCTTCCCGGCAGCTGCAGCGTATGTAACCGTCATGTCTACCGGGAAACGCTGGCGGCGAACGCTATGCACGAAGGCGGGCTTTCTGATAAGAACGTGGCCTCTTCCGTGTGTCGCGATGCGGAGGAGCGAGCGCCATACTGAGGTGTTGCAACGAACCAGGCGCGCCGCTTCCTGGTCTCCAAGATTTTCGCACGCTGGCGCGCACAAATGGCGGACGCCATGGCCGGTCTATGTATGGTAGAAACGCTGGAAAATGAGTTTCTTTGAGTTGTGGCGTAACAGAATTACGTTTCTCGTATATTCAAATTCCAATCCGACACTATCGTGTCTATGGGTTGTGTATAAGTCTATGATTTTTCTATGTATTTCAGCTTGAGAAATTCAATTAGTAACTTCCTCACGCCACATGGAGGGCCTGGGTATGAGTGGTTCGACATTTTTTTTTTCCGAAACGACGTCCGACCAGGAGTAGCACACTCTCAAGTTCAACAAATGGCCACAGATAGTGAAAAAATCGACTGCATGGTGCTGCTAATAAAACATGCATAGTACAGCTATGTGAAGGCGCGCTGCCTATGTGAGTTCAATATCTCCCGCTAGAGGCGCTGTAATAGAGCACTTTTGACCTACAAACTTTCTCCCACACTTATCGAAGCGTTTTTATTACATTACAAAAAAGTACAAAGTTATCATTCTTAAGTATATATAGTACACTTTATTAGTAACCTTGTTGTTTTTTGCTATTATAAACGCAAATAGCGTTCAGCATCATCGATCTCCCACGTGACCTCTGGCGTGGATTTAAAATTACCGGTATGTTCACTTGCACGGCAGGCACGGATTCATTGGTTCGTACACTTAAGCTGGTTGCTTATTTTGTGCTAAAACCAGCTTACTGCGCTTCGATACCTAGCGTTGTTTAACTTGGGGTCCACTGACGTGTTGCGAGCGGACATGTAAGCCCGAAAGCTGGGTTTCAGTCGTGAGCCAACGAAACAGGAGACGGATTCTGCTGCGACTGACGACCGCAATAACGGTGGGTCGTTTAACGTCGCTGCTTGAATCGTTATGTAATACTCGTCTCGTTAACTTACAGGCGGAGACAAGTTAACGAACCAGATCCTGCATTACAAATGGGCATTCAGGAGCCTCCGTTGCTGTTTCCTAAATAAACCTTTAGTTTCGAGGCCGTCTTTACGCACACAATCACGAAAGAGAGAGCGATATCGAAATGCGCGTCACATTTTTTAAATCTTATTGTAGCCGCGGCCATAGGCGACTCCGTAGCCTTATCAATATATATATATATATATATATATATAGTGTCGGGCCCTTGGCCCTCTCTGCAGCGCGCACGGGGGAAGCCTTTGAAACGCGCGCCACAACGGCACTCGTCGCATGGAGCATGAGCATCGATCGCGTTATCGTAAGAACTCGCGCGGGGACTGCCGGGAAGGCGGCTGCCCGATAAGAAGGCAGCGGAGACTGCACTGAGGGCTTTTTGCGGGGCGCGGGCCTGGGTAGGCGCTGGTGGGGCGTGGCCCGTCTAGGTTTCTTTCCGAGCGTGCTGCAGAGCAGGGGGAAAAGCGTCTTTGTATTGTGTCTGCATGAAAGAGTGCTCTTGTTCGTTTTTGGGACTATCTGCGCGCCTGGTTCGGTGCTTGCTTGCTTTCTGCGCTTTATGCATTCTGTTATCGCCCGAAAGATTGTGTTGGTTGATGGTTTGTAGCGGCCGTTCTTTCGTCGCTCCCTTTGGCTTGCATATTTTGTTGCCTCGCTGTTTTGCTGCTTGCTTCTTTGCTTTTGCTGCTTTTTGCTGCTTTGCTTCTTTGCTGCTTGCTTCTTTGCCTTGTTCTTTTCTGCTATTGGCCGCGAGGCTGCGGTAATTTTGAGTGTTACATTCTATCGTAAATTAAAGCGGTCTTTGTTCCTTGCGCCTTTGGTCCTTTGTCGTGCTGGTCGCTGCTCGCGGACCCCCTGAGCGAAGGCGAGGGGCCTTCAATATATATATATATATATATATATATATATATATATATATATATATATATATATATATATATATATATAATTTTTTCAACTGCGCCGGCAACTTCTTTCGTCCACAAAATCGAATAACTCTTTGGTAAATTGAAGTAAAAGTACAGAATTTAATGTATCAAACAGTTTCACGCATGATAATTCCCCCATATTTCGTACTTGTTCGTTCCAAATGTTCTTGCTGTTTGCTTTGGTTTGCCGTAGGGCATTTATTTTTGCAGTAGTGAAGCGGTGCATCACGTTCGTGTAGAAAAAGAATGTATCAGTTCTAATAGCTTCATGACTTTCATGCATTTGCTTGTGGAACCTGCAGTGCGGTCTCTTCTGGTGTATAAATGAGCGCACAAATGTTCTCATTTGTGATCTTAATAATACTTAAGCTGCTGACATGCATTGTCGTTAGGCAGACATCAATTTTATGGACAGTAACATTATTTATTTAGCATCCTGCTTAAGCACCCTAGAACAAACGGTGTACATTCGCATGTGTTCTGTAGTCACAAAACATTACAATATATATGTCACACCTTTTTGCATTTCATATTGCAAAATTGTGTTCTTTCAATTTCTGATGCAGTCAAAATTTCTGTTCGAGACGTGCAGTAATGAAGCGGCACCAGTATAAAGCAACACAACCCACGCACTGAACAGAAGCCACTGCCTGCTACAACAAGGCCATTGCGTGGACTTTGGCTGTTACTGCAAGGTAAACAACACCGGGTTCAGAAACAAATATGCTTGATATATGCTGTTTGGCTTGCTAGTCTTGAGATACATGTCATTTGTTTGTAGCAGATGATATGAATGTTTGTTCATATTTACGGTTCAACATAATTGGTTCGAACATAAAAGAAAACACTACATGAGCTTGGCTAATCTATGCCGTATCTCATGTGTCACTGTTATGCCCCAGCAGATTCTGCGCCAAGTATATTTTGGGTGTCACAGGAGCCCCCATCTACACCAACTGGAAGGTACTGGAGCCGAATTTGCAAGGATTTTACACCCCGAACAAAGAAGTGAATGCAGAAGTATGGGGATGAGATATCAATCCTACGGAGGACTGTGTCAAGATTGGAAAGAGCTTCAGCCATCATTCCACCAGCATGGATATTGGCCAAGTCATCCAGGTATACCTCAACAAGGACTTTCTAGAAGTTCTTCCTGTTCAGATCACCTTCAACCGCTGAGCAAGCATGGACGACGCTGGCCAAAAGAGTTCCGTCAGTTTGCCCTTCCTTAATCAGCTTCCTTGCCATGTCAACTTCTATTTGTGCCAAGGGTAATTTTTTTATGAATTCAAGCCTTTTCATTGCCCAGTCTTGTTAGAGATCATTCTTCTTTATTCCAAACATAAAGGTCAACCGATTCTTCGCTCATACTTCATACTAGTCACTGTCTAGTAGCATAACATATATGTGGCAGTATTTTCTAGTGCACGTTGCCACGTGCAATTCCTCTCCTCAAATAGCTGATGCGGCATCGGCGTGCCTCTTGCATTAACCTTTGCATCGTATGCTATGTAGCATTTACCTTTTCTTAATGTTTCTTGCTTTCAGTGCTTGTAACGTAGAGTGTCCTCTTTCTTGAATGCAAGCTTTCTCATTCCCATATTTAATTCCTCGTCTCGTTCAGGATTGCTCTTCTTGCTAGATAGCCTGGGTGTCAAGTATTATTGCGCAACAAAATATACACGGACGTGAGAGAACACGCACCATTGCGCTTGGTGTGTGTTCTTCTTCGCTTACGTCCGTGTCTTTTTTGTTGCACAATAATACTTGAGTAGTGGATTACCAACTTGCCCAGAATGCTGTTCTCATAGCCTGGGTCTTTGCGCAAGCTACACTGAAGTGATTGATTGCAGAATCCGGTTTCACTGCCCCACTTGATCGCGGTCGCCGTGTTACGTTTCTCGGATGTGGAGGCCTGGTCAGTTGCATTGGGAAGCAGTCTTTCGAGGTAAGCACCTGTTCCTGCAGTCCGCACAGCGACATAGACTCCCAGTATACACGCACCATAACTGGTGCTCCCCGTTTGTTCTTTCCTGCTGCAGCCATGGGCAAATTGTGCTTGTGGGCTTCCTCGGCCGCGATTTGGTGAGAACAGAGACCAGATACGTGCTTACATGGTCCGACGTGTATGAAGTTGATTGCCACATGGGTGGACAGGCCAGCAAAAATGGCTGCCGAAGGTGATGCCCGCGAAACCAATTTGTCCATATTGAGACAAAGTAGGGCACCAAGTGCGAACCATACATTAGCGGCCCCCGAAAGAGAAGAAACGTTCAGGCTGGAAAGGAGTTAACACTAAAATGCCGAGTAGTCCATGTCGTAGTGTTGGCAGCGACAGCAGATGCCTTCGTCACCCGATTGCTTCGCAGGGGAAGTTGCTCATCTTCAACGGCAACTGTCGGTTCAAACAGGTGGGCCGCTCTGTCCAATATGTTTGCACTGTTGGTTGTCGCTCGTTACCAGACCCCCACGTGCGACTAAGGCAAGCACTATGCCTGGAGGTGGGCGTCTTAATGTACCGTAAGCGACACGTGTACATGAATGCTCACTGTTGTCATATGGATCTTGGCCAATGTATAATGTATTGTCTGAAACTTATGGGTGATTGATTTCCGTTTCATTTCGCTGTTATGTCACTTGGTTACGGTCGCCGCGTTACGTTTCTCGGATGTGGCGGCATGGTCCGTTGCACTGGGAAGCAGTCTCTTGAGGTAAGCATTTGTTCCTGTAGTCTACACAGCGACATAACTCCCAATTTACACGCACCATGATTCGTGCTCCTCGTTCGTCCTTTCCTGCTGCAGCCATAAGCAAATTGTGCCTGTGGCCAATTTGCTTATGGTACGCAAATGCGTACGGTAAGTACGCATTCTGAGACCAGAATGCGTACTTACATGGTCCGACATGTATGAGGCTGATGGCCACATGGGTGGAAAGGCCCGCAAAAGTGGCTGCCGAAGGTGATGCCCACGAAACCGATTTGTCCATATTGAGACAAAGTGGGGCAGTGGGGCCCCAAATGCGAGCCAGACATTAGCGGCCCCCGAGAGAAACGTGCAGGTTGGAAAGGAGTTAACACTAAAATGGCGGATAGGCCATCTTGCTGTGTTGGTTGCGGCAGCAGATGCCTGCGTCACCCGATTGCTTCGCAATGCAAGTTACTCATCTTTAACGGCGACTGTCGGTGTAAACAGGTGGGACACTGTCCAATCTGCTTGCGCTGCTGGTTGTCGCTCTTTATCAGACCGCCATGTGCGACGACGACGGTGAGCCGTTTACGAGCTCGCGTCAATGATTCTAGCCTATCTCAACATGGAAATTTTATTTTTGCTTATGCACGAGAATGTATATACACTGCTTGTCGTCTGCCAATAAAGTCGCACGTTCTGTTCACTCACTTGCGGTTTGCTGTAGGCACTGACGTGTCTACAACGAGCGATATTGTTCAGGCACCCGTTCTAACAAGACACTTGCAGGACTCCAAACATGACGATGACATTTGGTCTGGCTGCTTAAAATCGAACGATGAGCTGAAACAGCTGGAACCATCACTGGCTGCTGCCAACGTGCAATTCGCGGTTCGTTCGTCACGAAGAAAGCTTGGCGAGAGCACTAATCGGTGAGGGTGATTCATACCGCTGTCAAGGGGGCACTTTCGATTGCGGACTACCTCGATCCAGATAGACCTAAATTCGGACGGAGCGCTGCTACAGAGTCACTTTCATTCGCATAATTGTCTTTGACCGTCCTTATCCCAAATACGATCTAAACGTTTGATTTTGGATTGACCTCAATCGCTAATGAAAATAGCCTGAAGTAGCCGCTAATGAAGCCTGAAGGTCGTGAACGCCGGTGTTTTAGAGGTTCAACTCTCGCACTTGCTGTGCGTGACTCGCTGTGCCTGCTTGTGTGGACAGCGCGAATAATTTGGACACAGTTAGTGATAATGATACCGCGTAGAGCGCTGTAAATTTGTTCACTTATCAATTATAATCTTCGTGCTATAGAAACGAAGGAATATCACATTCTTATCTAAAGTGAATGCATGCTTCTGTCTCGACGGGTAAATCGACGACATGTGATCATTTAATCAACTTTTATTTTTTAACGCTACAGCTGGGCTAACTTTGGAAAATTAATTACTGGTACAGAGATCTGCCGACTCCGCGTGGACGATGAACCAATCGTTGCATGGCACATCGAGTACACGTGGGAACTGACATAATAATTAAATGTGAGGACTACAGAGGGATGCATTTAACCATGACACAACAATATGAATACAGGCCGAAGTTCTTTAGCAGCCGCGCACAAGAATAATAATAAAAGCAGTACGATCGTTCTACACCAAATGAATTCACGCAAGTGTCTTCTAGGTATGGGCGCCTGTTTCGGGTATCGCGGCGGGGTAATTAAAACTTGGTACTTCGCCTCATCTGATGGTAAGTACAAATAAAAAACTCACCGCCCAAGCACTCCGTACATATGGTTAACCAGCGAAGCTGAAACGTGCGGCCCGGTGTTTAATTATCACTTTGTTAATCCCGACGGTTCATTAAACGACGGCTTGGTAAACTGCCGGATCCTCGCTACGCAGTTGCTGCTTGCGCTCGGCTGCACGAGCCTGTTCTTGTGCCCGGGCTGCAGCATCGGTACAGCGCAGACGAGTTCGTTCCCGGTTCTGCTTGCGGCGTTGCTGATCGAAAGCTGCCTTCCTACGTATGACGCGTGGCCTACGCATTTCGGAGCCGTTAAGAAACTGCTGCGTACGCGCTCGGTTCCGACAGAGTGCAACGACGTCCCTACTGACGTAGCCAATCACACGCCTCTTTTTTCGCGTATGAGCATGGGGTTGCGCCGGAGTAGTTTTCGGCGTACAGGCGACAGACGGACGGATGAATCGGATAGGCCCCATATACAACTTCGCTGTAAAAAAAAATACGTGCTTGTCTGTTCCCGAAGCGTCTGACGCAGGAACGAAGAAGGGGAGAATCTGATGGATGGATAGATGGATGGATGGATGGATGGATGGATGGATGGATGGATGGTAGAAGCGTCCCCTTTTAAACGGGGTAATGGCAGTTGCCACCATGCTCAGCTTTTAATTTTTGTTTAATTGTGTTGGAAGTTTTTAAAATTCGCCATTTTCTTTAAATAAGTCTTCCTATACACTTTTAACCTTATGTCACCTCTCTGCTTTTGAGCCACCAATCTCCCAATCGCTTTTTGCTAATTTCCACCGCATATTTATTTACATGTGGTGTCTCTAAACCCTAGGGCCCCAGGAAGCGTGGCTGTGCCCGCATCGACATCGGGATGGATACCACCACATTTTAGTATGAGGTGTTCTATTGTTTCTTCAGATTTTCCACACACAGTACATGGATCTTCTTCGTTAACTTTCTTTTCATAGCTCCGCATTCTAAGGCATCCTGATCTAGCTTCAAAGAGTAAGGCACTGCCTCTTGCGTTATAAGACGCTTCCTTCCTGATCTGCTGTTTCCAGTATCGATATAGTTCAACACTATACTTCTTTTCCATTGAATTTATCCAATTTATACCTTCCGTGTTTTTAACCTGTCGTTTAATGCTCTGTCTTTCTCCGTCCTCGTGTCTGGTATATACTTACTGGTTAGCTTCCTAGTTCTTTTCCGCCATAGTGAGTCAATGCTCTTTCTGTATAGGTATTTAAATACCTTAGCTGCCCACCTGTTATCGTCCAATTTCCTCAGGCGTTTTTCGTATAGGATTTTACTCTGAGCTTCCCGTGCTTCGAACGGTGCCCAGCCCATACCCCCTGCACTGCCTCGTTTGTGGTTTTCCATGGGAACCTAGTGCTAATCTTCCCACAGCTCTCTGATTTACTTCTAGTCTCGACTGAACTTCTGCTCTTAAGCACAGGACCGCATTCCCGAAAGTAAGCCCCGGCACCATTGTTCCTTCCAAATACCTCTCAGTACTTCATACCTGTTGCACCCCCACAATGCCCTATGTTTCATTATCCCGGAATCTCTTCGCCTTTTTGCTGTGAGAGACTGTTCGTGCTTTTCCGTGCACATCTGCCCTTTGTTTATCCATATCCCGAGATATTTGTATTCGGCCACTCGGGGTATTTCATGGCCTTGTATTGTAAGCTCCTGATCAGTTGTATCGTTGGAAAACATCCCACCGGACTTAACTGCGCTAAAACTGAAACCTAAACTGTCTCCTTCGTTTCCACAATAATTAACCAGAGTTTGCAAATCTTCCTGGCTATCTGCTAACAGTACAATATCGTCCGCATACATTAAACCCGGTAGTCGTTGCTCAACAACTTTGCCGCCTTATCTGTGCGACAGATTATACCCTAGATTGCTTCCTTGTAGCCTTCTTTCCATACTTATCATTTAAAGCATGAACAGCAGCGGTGATAGAGGACAACCTTGCCTTAATCCTATGTGTACCTCGACAGTTGTCGTACTCTTAATTACTTCCCATGTTAGTTCAACATTATTTTCTCGATATATTTCCTGTAAGAAATCAATTACCTCATGACCGATACCTTCATCTTTTAATATCTTCCACAGGAGTTCCCTGTTCACGTTGTCGTATGCACTGCTTATGTCCAGGAAGGCTAAATACAGAGGTATATTTTCCGCCTTAGCTGTTTATATGCACTGGGTAAGCACGAACAGGCTATTATCTAAGCGCCTACCACTTCTGAACCCGTTCTGAAGTTTTCCGAGTATTCTATTACGTTCTACCCATGACTGCATTTTTAATTTCACCGCCTGCATCGCCAACCTATATATAACTGATGTTACCGTAATTGGTCGGAAGGATTTTATGTTCGTCTTATCGCCTTTCCCTTTATAAATCAAATTCATTTTACTCTGTTTCCAGCTGTGTGGAATTTGCTTATTTGTTATGACTGCCTCCAATGCTTTTATCAGAGTTTCCTTGCTTCTTGGGCCAAGTTCATTAATTAACTTGATTGGAATTTCGTCTATCCCTGCGGACGTGCAATTTGGAACATTTGCTTCCGCCTTTTTCCGGTTAAGATTGGTCAGTTATAAGCTGTTTTATATTGTGCTATCCTGTATTGCTCCCTCATTTGGGGCGATTACCCTATCGTCTTTCCTAAATGACTCAGCTAGAAACTGAACCAATGTAGTTCACAGCGTCATCTACCTCTAAACATTTTCCCTCGGCATCGTGAATCTGTTCCTACTTTCTGTGATTCGCTTTACCCAGTCAGCTTATATGGTTCCAGAATTTTCTTGACCCCCCTTTAGTTGCATCGCGAACTTCAGCCAGCCAGCGATCAGAGGACTGCTTTATTTTAGCCTGGACGAGGACCTGCACTTGTTTCTTTTGTCGATAAGATTCCCATTTTTGGCTTATTTCCTCTTCAGATGACTGCACCCTCTTTGCTTCTCCGTGTTCCCGTGATGCCAACCGTCTTTGTTCGATGGCTTCCCTAATTTCCTTATTCCACCAACTTCGTGGCTTCCTCTTTCCTCTCCAGCGGTTCACTCCTTTTACTTTTATTTTTGTATAATGAGTAGTTCTAACTGATTATAATCCCACTTTTCCGTGGGATGTTTCTCTATTGCTTCCTCTATGCCGGTCGCTATTTGCGCTATTTGTTCGTCATTTCATTTTGCCTACTCTTTTTTACTTCCCTGCATTTCTCGAGAGGCTTTAAACAACGCCACCTAGAAGAAATTACAAACAGTCAACAGCAGAAAAAAAATTAACTGCCGCGTACGTGATCTGTGACGTCACTGAAGGTGGTGGCTCAGAAGCCCCGCCCTAGACGGGCGAGTTGTGGAAACAACGTCCCTCCGTGTCATCACTTCGCTACATTTGCAACGTGCCGCATGAGACAGATCATCCGCGCCAGCAAATATACTGCGAAATGAAAATACATATAGAGCTGCGCTCAAATTTCGCATTATGGAGTATCGTAATTCTCGGAGAATGTTTTAGCCCACATTGTTCTATATTTTTCGGGAGAATGTCTTTGTGGGCAGTAGTCGTGGTAAAGGGAGGAAGCCTCTGTTTCGGGAAGGGTAGCTGACCTCCTCGTACCATCGTCTCGCAACAATTTAATTGCTTCTACATTGGTTATTGCTGAAATATTTTGAAAAATTATTCCTGTAGAACGCTGCCTGGATGATTTTTTTTTTTTTACAATTTATAGTATAGAACCAAAATTTCTGCTGGGTCCTGGTGAGGGGCCTTTTCAAGCACCAGACTCTGTTCCGTCCGTTTTCATCCATATTGATCATTTGTTCGCCAAGTCTCCTGTCTACGATTCCAATTTGTGCCCAAAATCTGCCTTCACGTAATGCTACCAACTCGCCCAAATCTACTTAACTTATAATCACTTTTTTTTTCTTCAAAACTGTTTGAGAACTACTACTGGCATGCACCCGCTATGGTCAGACGTGGAGCCCCGACCTACAGTTCCGTTAGTCAAGGCGGTGAAACTGGATAACTTGAAGGATCATTTGTGATTCGGACTTGATTTGCTATAGTCCAATCCTCGAACTGCTAATCCAGAAATAATAATCATTGTGAACTGCGACAATGTGTTATACAAAGCTGTTAGCCGACTTCAGAAGACTGGGCTCGAGCGTGCGGAGGGGAGAAATCGGGCAGGGACGAGACTCAATTTGGCAGAACTTAACGATTTATTTACATAGTATAAGCCAGAGACGAAATAATAAAAAAGAAGGGGGGGGGGGGCGTCTGTTTTCTATACTTCTGGGACCCTGAAATGTTCATAGTTTCCCAGACAGGGAACTCTCAATATTATTGGACGTCTTCAACAGCGTGGTCGACGACCTGGGCAAGCGCCTGGAATTAGGTTCCTTGTTCCAGCAGCAGCTACTGCGGCTTGACTGTGAGCAACAAGGCCATGAAGTGTATATTTGGCACAAAGTTCCGTCGAAGCGTGCGTGGTCCTGTGAGTGGCGATGTGCGAGCACGCAAAACAGGACGGAGACATACAATGTGGACAGTCGCACAGCTCTGCTGGTACAGGCTGTAGCCATCTTGTATTCTTGAAATACCCAGATGACGTAAATCCCGCCACCACGGTCGTTCTCATCACTGCGTCGTCCTTGGGGCGAGTTTGTTTTCGCATGCGCTGCCACTCACCTCGGCCACAGCGCCCCATTTGTCATAGAGTACACACTAGGCGCTGCATTTGTTACCACTGCTCATAATTCGGCGCGCACATCACACGCAGCGTCGCGAGGCATTTGATCCTGGCCATTAGCGCATGCGGGCACAGCCTGGTGATGCAATCGGCTGAGCACTGATTTCAAAAGACACAAGTTTGATACCGAATCATGGTCAGCCGTTCATTTACTAACGCTCACTGCGTCTTAACAATCTTCCTGGCCAAATGCACGTGCAGCCGCACATCAATAATATCAGCGCGTCAGCGCCTTGCGGCGATGCAGACACGGACCTTTTCAGACGACGCTGTGACTCGGGTCCGCTTTGATCTCGACATCGCCGTATAAGGCGCTAGTTCGCGGATATTATTACGGTAGCTGATATTAAAGAAGTTGGCGGCTGCACGCGCAGGAAGAGTTCCAATACGCCGGCTGCAGGTGTAGAAGAAAACGATTCGAGCGGGCGTCTCCTCACAAGGTCGCTTATTGTGAAGTGTGACAAACTTTTTACAAGTGCCTTGACTCCTTGGCAGTAGCATTCAACAACGTCAACACATCGCCTGAGTTACGCGCCGCATTTCGTATATAGTATCCACAAGTCGTCTATCGCCTGTTGAACAAATAAGTGTCAAATGAGTAGGGTGCGAGAACGCTCTAGCATCGTGGAGAAGGAGACCGTAATGTACAACTTGCAAACATACAGCAAGGCGAGAAAGATGGAGAGAGCATCAAACGTCTCTGACCAGGCTTGGGCAGATTCAAGGAAAAATCAGAACATTTTTTTCTCTCCTTGAACTCTTGCATTTAAAGCATGCTGCTGTGGTCGACAAGTGCATAAATCGGCTTTAATGCGCGGACGCTTGTTAGTTGGCGCACGGGATTCCTATAACACTTATTTTACCTTGAAGCAGTTGTGTTAGTAACTGTTGCAGAATTCGCAGCCTGTACGAACGACAGTGGGCGATTCGCAAAGGTCTGGAAGCCGGCCACGCCCACTCACCGCTTCATTAACACTGGCGACTAGCGGAGGTTGCGCGACCGGTATCTGTCTCAAATAGTCGCTTTGGTCGAAATCAAGGAGGTTAAAGAAAAACTGCTGGAGTGGAAGTCGCCTATACCTGCCTATGGGCTCGGGTGAAGCCGGCAGCGGCCATCTTGCGGGGAGCAACAATCGGCCTGCCAAGAAATTCGCAGCGCAGTTCGCGGACTTTGTTCGCTTTTCCAGCGGTTTTTAATTGCTTAACAGATTTTCAAGTGCTAATGCAACATTGCGGGCTATGAGACGAGCCATATTGGAGGTCTACGGATCACAGATATCCGTATATCCGGGCATTTTCCCATTTTATCGGCATGAATATGCCGATCAGAAAAAAATTAGCGCCGTAATTAGCGTTTATTAACCTTATTTAATGCAGTGTAGAAATTTATCAATCATGAAAGCTGTCAGACCAAAAAGCAATTGAAAAATGGAAATGTAGCATCAGAAATAGTCCACGCAAGGAACATAAGTGTATTCATTATTATCCTCATTATCATCAGGCGTTGCCGATGCCTTAGCATCCTCATTACACGGAGGGTCTCGGAACTTTGGTGGCAGCCGTTTCCTTTTAGCCTGAAATATAAAATTTTCCTTTATTCTAGAGCAAGGCGACGCTAATCTGCAACCTTATTTAGATGAGAAGGATAACGCTAACATGTCAACTGCTTGTACGTCAACTTTCCTAAAAACACCCGAGTGGGCTAGCACATTTTGGAATTCGCGCAGCACCGCGCACGGCAAAAAACGACGACCCGAAATACATAAGCTGCGGCGACTGGCGTGCTTTCGCCCCCCGCAAGATGGCGACGCGACGGCTTCGGCTTCATTTGACGGGAGCTCCCTCCACTGCAGCAGTTTTTCTTTAAAGGAACGCTAAAGCGAAAGAATAAATCAGTTTAGACTAATGAAGCATTGTTTGAGAACCCTGCAGGCAGTCATTTAAAAAAAATAGTTTGATTATTAGATGAGCAAATGAAGGTCCAAGTATCAGTATTTGAATTTCGCGCCGAAACCCCAGCGCCGGTACGTCAGCGTGGCTGAATAAAGGTTCCCGAAACTTGCCATGTTTAATATTTGGTTCCTTTGGAAGCCAGTGTAAATAATTTGTACGGCTATGTATAATTCGTAGGCCCTAGAAGATGCCATCAAAATCCAAGACGTCACAGTCAGGTGCGGGAACTTAAGTAGGCTTCGCCACCCGTATTTCGTTCTTGCGCTTTTTCTGGCTTACCAAACGTCTTATCGTTGTAAGAGCGGTGTTTTTGGGGTTTTAGAACGGTAATTTACTGACGCAGAAGAAATCATTTTTCACTTTAGAGTCCATTTAACCTCCCTGGTCGAAACGCAACTGTTTTGGGTCAGTCGCTTGGCTGTGTTACGGTTGGCGAGTAACACCCCGGGCAAAAAGGATGCTCGAAAGACCTTGCTCAACCGAAACGGAGGGTGGATTCCTAATTCGCTATGATTGTCTCTAGTGGTTGCCGGTTTGGCAGGCGCCCCGCAGTGGTGACAGGCCCCTTTGTGCGTGTGACCAAGGGTCCCTTTCCACGAACTGTACAACTCTAGGGGACGACCCTTTCCGCGAACCAACGTCGCCTAGAAGAAAGGAACAGCCGCCCATCCCGGACCTGCGGGTTGCCGCCAGCAGGGGCAAGCAAGTGCAACGCCGCGTAGGAAAGGGGGAGCAGCCGCAAAGCAACAACGGGGACGTGCAACCTCGGCCAGGAGAGAAGGAGCAGCCGCAAAGTCCTGATGGGGACCAAGTGCATGTCACGTGACGTTGACATGAGCAAGATCCCCCCTACGATTTTAATGGGCCTATTTAAGTCCCCCCCCCCCATGTACTTTTTCAATTAATTCATTCTCTTCTTCTTATCCTTCACCAACCATTGAATAAACAGTGCAAGTTTCGCACTAGAAATCGTCTCGTCCCTGCCTGGTCGCCATGGTCTACCATGGCACCCCACCGCTGCCGAGCAACAACTCGGCAGCGGTGGGGTACGCTACTCTGGAGAACGCAACAACGCTAACGCTAAATCTGAGAAATAGCGTCGCAACAGCTGCTAGATTTTAGAGCGCAGCATGGCGCAGGTCTGGCGCCTGTTCATGCGGCCGAGCGTCGGTCTAGGCGTAACGATCCGAACGAGCACCATGCGAGCACAGCGAAAGATGAAAGGAAACGCGGAGCGCAGCGGGGGGGGATGAAAGACCCGAGGAGGAAAGCGGAGAGGAGGGTGCAGCGCAACCAGGCGGAAAGCGGAGGAGGGTATACGGCGAAATGGGGTGAGGAGGAACGCGGAGTGCCGGCACGATTAATTTAGGGGCATTAGGGACGACCAGGCAGGCGGCCAGCTTGGAAACAAAGCGCTGGCGTGGGTTTCAGACCCACTACGCATGCGCTATTTCGCCTGCGGCGCCGCCGCCCCCGCCGCCGCTAGAGAATGCGCACCGCACGAGCCACGCTTCCCGTGTTGACGCTTTCTTTCTGAACACTGAGCGACGCAACCGGTGGAAATGATTTGTCTACCGCTGCTGTTAAACGAGCTGCCCGAGCAGTGGCTCAGTGCCGTCGCCGAGAGCACCTTGTCCTTCTGAATAAAATCATTTGCGATAATATACCGCGAATTTAAAACACCTCAGCTGTTCTCGAAATTCGCATTAGGGAGTATCGTAATTGCCGGTGAAGTTTTTTCAGCCGCGCGACTGCAGTCGCAAATCTACAGGACTAATCAGTGGCGCAGGAACTGTACGCCTGCGGACGCTTATTTTAGGTGGTGAATTAGGGGCGAGAAGGCACGAAGGGCATCAATCGCGAGCCATTTCGACGTGGTGACAGCCAGATGTTCTTTATTTTGTGGCCAGGTAGTCGGCCGTGGTCGGTCGCGCGATCTCTGTCAATTGCTGCTACGAATGCGCCCTCGCCAAAACCTCTCGGCCACAGACTCATCTCCGCCTTTCGTTTCAAGAACGATAAGGATGCCATCGCTGCCTGCTTTGAGTGCCACGCTAAAATGGAGGTGGTACGGGATGCTTACTATGTTCAGTTAAACAGAGAAGCGCGCTTTTAAGAAGGACTGTGCCACGCCTGTCACGATCTTTCTGGCAAATGTAACCACCGTGCCTTATTTTATTTATTTTCAATAGTGTTTACTCACTCACCCAGCCCATTGAAGGTTATAAACCAGCTGAATAATAGTTGCACAAGAAAATCTGGTAACAGCAACACCCATAATTGTCACTATTTTGCCGAAAGTGTGCAGGCCATTAGCCACGAGTGACGAAATATTGCCTCATTTGATTGTCGGATCTTGTAAACGCGAGCAAGTAGCATCGTCTGCTCTTACTAAACTTAGTTTCGGTTTCGGAGCCATGCTCAAGAACGCATTGTGTGTTCCTGTTATATTATTCCTCTTACGTATGACAGGCAATTATACACAACGTAAAATATTTAAAATTTATGGTGAAATTGACAAAAAATTTTTATGGGTGTTTACCATTGCAGTGTTATAAAGTAAACTACAAATTTTTAGGTGTTAGTTATCGCTTCAGAATTATTGCAACCTATAAAACCTGGTAATTCAAGCACGTTTGAACTGAAGTCATAGCGAACTAAGCTAAAATTTATGATATCGTTAACTTTAGAGACGTCATATTTGGCCGCATGGCGCGCTAGCGAGTATTATGCTTCTGCCTTCTTCTATGCTGTTTGGTTCTGGTTTCACTCAAAGCGTCGAACACCTGACTGACGACTGAGCGACCGAGCTCTGAGCAGAGGGCGTAGCATGATCCTTATCCAGCTGGCCGGCGTACGATTCCGTCCGCGCTATGCGTTTGTTACGGCCGAGCGTAATCGTGCGTAGCTCGAGCGAAAAAGGGGGGTGGCCGCGTTATCATCGACACGGTTTCACCGTTTCACCAATATCGCCTGTGACAGGCCAGCCGTGATAGACGAACAGAAACAGCGTGTGGAGGTGTTCCGATGGAGTCGGCTGTGAGTATACTGTTAACTATAGCCCTTGTGCATACGGAATACTCTTCAGTGGCGATTGTGGCAAGTCCGAAGAGATAAGTTGCGCTTGTTCGTCATGTACCCGAGTCCAAGAAATGGAGATCCTGAGCAAAGCTCGAGCGGACGTCGTTATCTGAGGGTCCACTCTTGTCCACAGAACGCAACGTGTAGACGAACTTCATGCACCATGGCCTTAGGGTTGTTTTTGTTACTTTTTCGTGACCGGATCGATAGCCGCGCACATCCGAAATGATGCTTGTGTTTGAATGTATAGAACTAACGTGTCGGTGTGGCTTTCGCTTTGCTTTGCGATGTCTGACGACCGCCTACGTTTTGGTAGGCCCTTGTGCGTATTCTACCTGTCATGTGGTGTGCTTCATGTGCGGGTGCGGTATCCAAAAGTTCGGATTTGCTGATCCTGGTGACGAGTGCCCGACCTGATACGAGGCTGTTTCTACGCGCTGTTTGACAGGTCACACTGAAGGCAGCATTTCAACAACTTTGAATATTATTGGAATTTTTAAATTATACAATTTCCGGCCGAGTTATATCTTGGACTTATCCTCTGGGCGACCGTTTACTGCGCTCATTTATGTAATTATTATAGGTGGAAAGCTTATTACAATCGAAGCGTAAGTGATGCCTTTTCACATCCGCCGAGGTGGCTTAACGGCTATGGTGTTTCACTGCTAAGCACGAGGTCGCGGGATCAAATCCCGGCCACGGCGCTCGCATTCCGATGGGGAGAAATGCGAAAACGCCCTTGTCCCGTGCATTGGGGCCCCTGATGGTCAAAATTAATCCGGAGTCCTTCACTACGGCGTGTCTCATAACCAAATCGTGGTTTCGGCACGTAAAACCCCAGAAAAGCGAAAAAAAGAAGCGCAAATTTCTGTAACGGTTGCAACGTGCATAGCTACCAGGGCTGGGCAAAGATACTTAGCAAATGTACCGTGATACGATACAAGTTACTCGGGAAACAAGTATTTGAGATACAGATACAAGATACCACCACAATTATTGTATCCGATACAATACTTTCCATTTGTATCTTAAGATACTTTGATACATTGGCAAATTTCTTATTATAGATCTCTTTAGTGCAACAGCAAGTGCCTATGCCAAAAATGTCTGCTTGCAAATTCCTTAACTCCAACCAACCTTGTTTTGAATGAAACATCTTAGTATCTCAAAATTTTTTTCGTTCTTGCTCAAAGAATATTATTTTCATTCAGAAACATTTTATTGGGGTTGCTTTAGCTACATAACATGGAAGGTCTTTATGAGCTGTGCTTTCAGTGGTTTTTAATTCTCATTTGTAATTGATGGGAGTCGCTGCTCAAATTGCGAACCAGCTATAGCTGGTCGCCATCTAATTACAAGAACTTCAATAAGAGGCCTCTGCATGATGGTGCAATTGCCGCTGTGGCGTTTCACCTTGTCCATAAACATATTACTGTTTAAGCAATACCTGATCACCGGACGGATGTACAGTAGCTACAACGCTGGTAGCAACATTTTTCGTGACAGATTGTGTATACTGAGTGCACATAAAGCCGCGATGACCATTCATATTCTACTAATCTGCTAGTGTAAAGCATTCATTAGTGGCATATTCATTAATGTGTAACCATTTTATGATTTTTCTTCTACGAGAAAACTTGTGCAGCCCAAAAATGCCTCATACGTATTGTAGTGGCACAAAGTGTCGCAGCATACCGCTGCTATTCACACTGCTGCCTCTGATAGCTCCAACTACCTAGTGAATTACAACAAGAAGAAATTTAAGGGTGAGCTAAAAAAGCGAGAAATGTAAGTAAAATAGAAAGGTAGTTCTGTATCACACAATTGCTATGAATACGTAGAAACTCAATGCAGGTGGCACCACTTGTAGGTATGACATTTAAGCAAGAGGCATTGTCAACTTACCTGTTAAGTTGAGAGAATTGAATATTCAGTGCCTGTGGAAATTCAGGTTGCTTAGTGTCAGCAGTGTTAGCTTCAGAAGCAGAGTTCAGCCAACTTTTATAGTTCCCTACAGTTACGTTGTGATAGCAGTATCAGGTATCTTAAGATACATGACACCTTTCATATATTGGAAACACAGATACTGATATACCTTATGCCAGAGGTATCATGATAGAGATACAAGACACCTAAAGTATATCTACGATAGCATCTAGGTTGCATATATCTTACTGCCCAGCACTGATAGATACCCATGCAAGTGAGCACAAAGTGCGCAATTTCGGCTTTCCCATTGGTGAGTAGAAACACAGATGTGCCTTCTAGTTTTGGTTCGTATCTCACAGGAGAGTTTTGCAAATGCTTTTGTAACTGGCGAGATCACCTCTGCTTTCCCTTTATTAGGAAGGTTAACCATAATTGAATAATAAACAGGATGTACAGAAATGATAACACAAAACAGTATTATCCTGCTTAAATCTGTTTTTGATGTAATTGATGTCAAAACATGCTTATATGACACATCAAATAAATAGTATATCATACATGTTCATACCCTGGTTCATACAATGTCAGTTTAAACTCTGTGTGGGCAGTTACAGTGATGCACAACCGCTGAGCATTCATTATAGGCACATTTGAATTTCAGGTACAATGTTTATGGTTTGACATTCCCTTTCAAATTAATTCGACCAAAAGACAGAGGGCAAAAGGGTGAAAAGTAGAGCTGCATATAATTTCACAAATGCTTGGGCGTCAGAACAGTCGAAACATTTATATTTGAAAGGTCTTTTATGTATGTGTTAGAGCATGGATGTTTGTCTTTCGATGTGTGTGTCTATCTTGACATATGTTTTAAACATGTACACTTTCAATAGCCTTTACTGATAGTGTACATCTGGGAGCACTTCAGGGAGCTATTTCTGCGACTGGCACACATTTATGTTAATTGTGTTTAACTGAGGTCTGAGTTATTCGAACTTCATTACATACTTGGTCTGAGGTCCTCAATCATCATGGGACCTTTAAATGAGTAATATCCAAGATCTCAAGTTGTGTACTTGTGTAACAAAAGCATGTCTGTGTGTCACCACCTCTCACTTACAAAGGAATGCCCTGTGCACAGTTTTCAGTGAGACTGAACACTCCAAGAAACTTACTCGACTGCATTCATTTGGGTGCACAAATCGCAGTCACCTTTGCTCTACCAACTTTTCTACAAGCTGCCATTAGATTTGACGTGGTTTGCCTTCTAAGCAAAAGACGTGCAGGGAGAATATGCATGGATACAACAGCATTTTTTGCACTAGAGGCTCTTCTTAGATTTTTAGAACAAAGACAATAAATTTCACCTTGGTGCAGTAAAGGGTTGGGAACTAATTCTCGGATGTTCTGGCATCACATACCTTCAAGTATGTACCTTTAAGTCCAGTTTTAGAGGTGGTCTTCACTCTCTAAGAGGTTAAAGAGCTATGTGGTCAAAATTAATCCGGTGCCTCCTGCTTAATGGCATCTCTCATGGCCAGATTGTGGCTTCAGGATGTGAAACCCCATAGCTTGGTTTTATTGATCAAATGAGTTCGATCGTTGCTGTTCTAAGAATGAAAATGATGGCTTTTTCTTTGTTTTAGAGCTGCACTAAAATGTTAACTGCCAAGTACAACATTATTATGTGCAAATATAAGGAATGCTCATTATATGCACTTGCTTCTCCTAAATAAGACTTTCAATTATAACTGTTGATTATGCAACTAATATATGTGCCATGAAAAAGTAAGTACGTGACATGTCATTATACATGTTATTACCTTTTGCTAAGTTTCTCATTTATCTGTGGGAATAGCAAGCAGTCCAGTAAAGCTTTGACACTGTACTTCAAGAACTCTGGAGTCAACATGGGTCAGTGTCAGTGAGCCACTAAGCATGTATGGCATCCAATGGAAACAGATGCATAACTACTAGTTGGCTAGCCACTGCGTACAGCTTACCCAGCATCATCAAATGCAAGCGATATGTTTAAGTAGAGCAGGATGTTTGTTACGTTAACTAAAACAGGATGCTGCACCTCTTGGCTGTAACATCCGATGATGTATGTTAAACTGCTTGCAATTGCATTTATAACAAGAATCTTCCTTGCCACTTTTTCTTGCATTCTTGGTACATTGTTGATGGTACATAATCATAATTTCTGTGCGAATTTTTCTGCACTGTTTGTGATTCACATTCTCAGCTAGTAGAATTTTTTATTTCCGAGTTGTAGTTTAGGTTGTTTGTTTTGCAGTTCAGTTGCTGAGCTGTTGTCTGTTTTATCCTCCTTCTTTTTCTTGCTTTTTATGATATTACTTCCCCCTTTTCATCATTCTTTTATGGCATGATGACCCTTGCTAAGCAGTGTCTTGATCACTGCTAGTTGGCAAGTACGTGAGCAAGGCTTCCGTGTGGAAGCCGAAAAGTCTAATCCCTTTGACAAAGCCATTTTGATTGGCATTGTGTTAATTGTGTTTCTAATATGAATGTCTTCACCAGCACTGTAAATTGGGGCTGATTCGATTACAATGATACATTGATTACTCAAGGATTTAAATGAACTATGGAAAATATAGAAGGCACAGTTAATTACTAGGTTCACTTGAAGTTCATTTTCAACCATCCTTCATTTGTTTGCATTGGTGCTTGCTCTGGAGAGAGTGCCAGAGCAGGTGCTTCATCAAGATAGGGCTTTACCTTATAAAAGTTTCAGAGAGTATTCCATATTTAAAAAAGCACTGAAGATTGTTAGTGAACTCATAAAGAGGAGGAAGGTGTAAAAGATGGGCCTTATTACGAGCTTGATTTCTTTGAGTTTCATGTTGTCTTTGCTTCTAACATCTTTCACCTTAGTTTTAGTCAGTCTGTATCCAATTTTAACAGTTTATCGAGAATATTGTGACTTCTTTGGGCTTTCTTCTTTTATTTGCCATAGTTTAATATATCTCTGTTTGCTTACTCATCTAGTTTTTAATTCCTCACTTTTCACTCTCGCTTTATAATCTGCGCAAAGTACCCTGGCTTTGAATTAAAGCAAATATTTTATCACTCTATTATTATTTTGAACTATGAAATGCTGTTTTCTTTTTGTTTTGTCATGATTAGAGGCTGGTTCTTTAGGCACCAAATAAGTAAATTTTAGGTACCTCATACTGCACTTTAGGCACTATAAATCTTGCCAATAAGTGAGCGATTTCAAGTCGAAACGTATGTGATGTGTGCATGCAGCAAAAATTGACAGAATCCTGATTTGTACTCTGTGAAAAGCACATGTATAAAACCAGCCATTCAGAAGCCCTGCCACACATATCTTGGAACATGTGTGGAGTGTAGTAGGATTTGTTGATGTGCTTTATGCAGTCAGATGTTTGTCACAAAGTGCCAAGTAAAACTTTATCAAGGAATTTATGCATAACAGTCGCACCGGCATACTTAAAATGCCATGTCTGATGTTTCTTTATCTTTTTTCTTATTGCTAGTTGAATGCTGCTCTAACACCCCGTCATACCACGGCCCCATCAGAAGGCTAATAATGATAACTCCCCTTTTGTTCTGCTTCACGGGGTGAGTGCCATGTACGGTCCAAAATAAGTGAATGAACAAACAGAATAAGCAGCAGGAAATAAATTATGACATCATTAAAAAGAAAAAGATGTATGAAAGCAATGTTCACTACGATATACAATGGTAAGCTAAGGCCTGCTACTTCCAAGAATAGTGCACTGGGGATAGTAAATTGTTCACATGCATTTGATGGTAGCATTTCAGCTCTAGTTTTGAACAAGGCTCTGCAAGAAAGCTTATGGCAGCTTATAGAAGCATAACTTGGTGAATAGAGTAAAGGGCTCCACCTGGCAGTTTAGATTACTTAGAAGCGCTTGGGGCTTATTAAAAGGGTGTGATAAATTTAGGTGAACTGTACAGAACTAGTTTCACCATTTGCAAGCTATCTCGGGTATTTGAACTTCTAAAATAACAGCTTCCTTCGTAGTAGTATAACCATATACCCTAAGTTTGTCCACATAGAAACCACAATATATGCAAGGTTAACATTTTTTTGGTGTTCATTTTTGTTACACCATTTGCTATAGATTTGGTCAGGACATAGCTCTGTAGGTCACTGGAATTCTATTTTGCGAGAAATAGATCAGTCGCATGACAAGTTTCACTACGCCACCACTGCTGTAAAGGATGCCCATCTTAATGTACATAGGGAACTGAAGGGCATCTCTGTTTTGAAGCACATAGTTTGTAAGATTTGTTTTTGTTTTTTTCTGCATTAGCGAATCAGCTTTTCATCATTGAGATGATGGGACAGGGACAAGAGAATAAAAAGATCCTACAAGTGGCTTGAGACACTCCCATCACAATAATTCAATGGCAGAATTCACAATCTTATATACCTTGGCATTCTGCTAAAAGTTGCCTTAAACCAAAGTACAGTGAAAAAGTGGCAAAGTCATTTAGCATCATGGTGGCAGCAGAGCTAGTGTGTGTACTAGCTGCAGTGGTTCAGTTGCTATGGCATTGTGCCACTGAACTTGAGGTTGCAGTTTCCATACCCAACCACGGCAGCAGCATTCTGGTGGAGGCAGTATGCAAACACACTTGTGTACGATGCTTTGGGTGCACATTGAAGAAACTCAGGTCGTCAAAATTAAACCAGAGCCTTGTACTACAGCATCTCTCATAACCCAATGTGCAGTTTCGGAATGTTAAATCCCACAATCTTTTTAGGGCAAGTGCTCATGTGCTTTTAATGGAGTGATCAGTGTATTGTGGCAAGTTTCCTGCGGACATTCACCAAAACTTGTCAGAAAATCATTCACATGTTATGGTAGGTTTAGGCTGGAGTGTCCTCTTGCTCCACATGGCACACTTTAATTTCTATAGATTGCCTTTTAAGAGGAAGCTTTAGCTCGGGCCCAACTCCGACGCGGCCTATTCAAATACATGTAAAACGCAAAAACGTTTTTATGAGATAACCCCTGGACCTATTTTGATGAAATTTGTCGCATTTGAAAGAGAAAGTTAAATTCTAGTGACTGTTGGAAGCGGAATTTCGATTTAGGGCTTGAATTTTCTTAAAACGACTTTCAAATATTTGACCATTTGAAAAAAATAGAAGCACGAAGTTTACAAATTCATAGCTCTGCATCAAGAAATGATATCGCGGTTCTGTAAATGGCATCCATTAGATCATTCAAAGCGGACAAATCCGATATGTCATTTTACATATTACGTGAATTTATTACGTTGGTTATAACGGTTTTGCAAAAGTTGTATTTCCCTATGATGAAATTTTTTTATATTCATGTGTAACATGTCAATTTTGTCCGCTTTAGATGTACTATTAGATGCAATTCACAGAATTCCATTATAATGTTTAGTGGTTAAGTTACAGAGTTGTAAACTTCATAGTTTCGTTTTCTGAAAATTTTCGATTTTTGCCAATTTTTAATAAAAAATTGACAATCTAACTCGAAAATTCGAAACCAACAGTCACTAGATTTTAAGTTTCTTTTAAATGCAACAAACCTCGTCAAATTTGCTGCAGTGGTTGCCGAGAAAAACGAATTCTCCTTTTACATGTATTTAGATAGGAGCACTCGAGCTAAAACTTCCTCTTAAGTACTTGATATTGCCAATGAGAATTTGTCTATTTTTGAACCCTACAAAAGTAAGTGCAGTTGAACATTTGGTAGGTGCTCCGGCTTCTGTAAAATGAAGGCTTGGCTTATTGTGAGTTCAGCTGCCTCATCCGGTCTGGACCCATTCCTAATGGTAGTGAACTGAGTAGGAAAATAATGCAAAGAAAAAACAAAGCAAAATGAACTGTGGCCTTAATGAGTAGGACTTTGCTGATATTGATTTAGTGTGCTAGCATGTGTGCAGATCTGGCTTTATAGCTTAATAGGGACTACTTTTTATTCATGCAAGGCTTCTTTTTCGTGAATTCATTTTCGTAAAGTTGCAGGAGTTTTGTTCTCGAGATCACTGGTTTGGAATTAGGTAACATAGGTACTGGAAGTCACTTGGAATTAAATTCTTTCATAGGATAGATAGTCTGATACTGTAATACATATATTATTGTACGCTTGAAGAGTGTATTGTAATAAGTGTTTGTTGTGAAAAATGGCCAGGAATGGTAGACTGCCTACTATAGCTGTTCATGCTGCTTTACTCGAGGAGACGGAATGCAAATGCATGCTAGCATCTGACAGTTCTACGTTCCTACTATAGTAACAATGCAAGTGTTCCAGCCAGCAGCTACACATGTACTCTAATGTCACACCCAACTTGCTCTTCCAATAAGAATGATGAAACTCGGTAGAAGAGCCACCACCTTTGCGCTGCCAACCATGAAAACAGAGTTATGTTGTGTGCAAGAATGTGTTTATGGTAAGAGCAGCCTGTACTGTCATTATCTGGCTAGTTGAAAGCATGACAACAGGCTAAAGAGGGCGTTTTCTTGAAAAAAAAATATGTTAAAGGCCACAGGCGCTGACTACGGGGGGGCTCCGGGGCCCGAGCCCCCTTCGGAGTTTTCTGGAAGGGGGAGGGGGTCAACCCCCCTGGCCGATGCCAAGCCCCCCCCCCTCCCCTACACACACACACACACACCTAAAGTGTCATTAATAGAGCTTTGTCACCCACATCATTTGAGGTTTCTTTTGACTTTCCTTGACCTTTTCACTTGGAATTTTGCTGGGGCTAATAGCTTACTGTATTATTGTTGGCGCGCACGTGCATGGCTTTAATTCATACTTTCGCTTGATTTCTGCAAATCCTGACAATAGGGGGACACGCGCATCAGAAGCACTAGCGGCGGCTGCCTCATCAGTATTTTCTCACTTCAACATTGTTTTAAATTTCCACTGTGAGCACCACACACATACATAATATATTTCAATTACACACAGGACTAAGTTTATCATATATTTGAAAGAGATGGAGGTAATCAATTAAAAATTATCTATAAAGGCATTGATAGCCTATGCCTAGAGAATGAATATGTTGCTGTATGTTCACCATGCTTCAAATTGCTTTGTGTGCTTTTTTGACCATGAAAAAAACCTAGACTTCAGTGATTCCTTCGGCAGAATCTTTTATCAATGGCGTGTGAAATGCAAGTGAATGATATGTGTTTCAGTATTGCTTCTCTATGCAGTAAGTAATGGTAACGACTCATGAAGAAAGAAAACACATTTCTAATAATTTACAACATTTATTAGGGATGGAAACATCATTAGTTGCATGCAAAGGTCATAAATATATGCAGGGTGTCCCAGTTAATTATCATGCACCAAGATATAAAAAAGAGCAATGCATTACTCAAAGAAAACCTAGCGCATATTGTTTACAGTACGGTGGAGTAGCTGCCAGTAATTTTTTGTTACTGAGATTTTATTAGGTAATTGTAATTAGTTATCTAACTCGAGATGTACTATCCTAATTATCCAAGTATCAATGAGGCATTTGATGGCACAGCCAAGGCACATCTAACTGCGGTATTTTCAGCAACGTACTAATTATGTACTAAATTTTTTCCGACTGATAAATAAACCCCGCTAAATGTGTAGAATACCACATGACTGCACTCCCACCTGGACCATAAAGCAGCGCCCTCGAACAGGCTCCTTCTGAGTTATCCAGAACGAAATAAAAAAATAAATAAAAACGTGATCAAGCCAGTGCCTTATCTGCCATGCTCCGGCCGAAGTAACATGTCACGTTTGGTGTTAGTTGGAAACAAGCTGCGATAGCTGTTGTCTTAGCATAGATAAAGTGCATGGATGTTTCTTTCTTTTCTTTTTTTTTTTGCTCAAACCTATCACCACAAAAGTGAATTGATAACGTCAGTGCATAGGTTTAAAGGTGCGTTTTGTTTCGTCCCAGTCGCCATCTCTTTCTCTACTAAGCAGAAGGTAAACATGATCCTTGCCTTGGGACCTGCAAATGGCAACAAGAGAAAGGCCGCAAATATATAAATCAGTCATGGAAGTATGGCTGTAGCCCAAATGCATCGACTATCATCAGAAATTATGAAAACCGGAGACGAACCGGCAGCTTCAAGAAACAGTGGCAGAGGACTCCATCTTTGAATCCTAGCCTACGCACAGATCTTCTAGCATTTGTGGCCTCAAACCCTCGTGGTAGCGTGTGGGACGTGGCTGCCCAGGTATCAATTTCCAAGTCATAAGTTTAAAGGATTTTATATGACGGCCTTTCACCCGTACCACATTAAACAGCAACAGAGCTTAGAAGATAGGGACCTGTAGAATCGTCTCGATTTCTCGAATTGGGTCCTCACAAAGGACGATGAGTCTCCGTACTTTTTGAGCAAGATCATGTGCACAGATGAAGCCAGTTTTCGCAGAAACGCTTAGGTAAATTTGCATAATGCACACTATTGGAGGGACTCCAATCTACATTAAGTAAAGTGCAATCGGCGCCAGTACCAGTGGTCGCTCAATGTGTGGTTTCGAATTTACGCCAGTGCAATAATCGGTACCATCTTCTTCGATCACACACTGACTGGACAGCATTACGTGAACGAAATCCTTGAAGGAGTGGTGGATGAGTTTCTCAGCAAAGTCCCGCTGTCACGTCTTCCACTTCTGCGGTATCAGCAAGATGGGGCACCTGCATGCAGCAGCAGCCGAGCACGAAACTGGTTGGGTGTGACTTTTCATGCACAATAGATTGGAAGTCACGGGCCTGTAAATTGGTGGCTAGGTCACCTGACCTCTCTCCGTTTGATTTCTTTCTTTAGGGTTATGTGAAAGATTGTGCTTACATGATTGAGACGGATGTCAGATTAGTTCAAGGCAAGGATAACGGATGTCTGCCATAGAATTCTGGCATCGGTCATCAAGAAAGCCGCTGAAGATGTGATAAAACAGGCATAGTACTGCGTAGCTGCAAAAGGAGACCTTTTCGAGCATGTCTAGGCTGGTATTCAGCGGAGCTTACGAATCCATAGATAAGTGCACGCTGAAATCTGATGTCCTTTTTTTTTGTGTGTGTGTGTGTGTCGAGACATCCTGATTGTCAATTCGACTCATTAGAAGTGGTATATTTACTTTCTTGAACGCATCGGTTTTCACTTTTTTTCTACACGTTGGTCGCTTCCCGGTCTGTTTAGTTTGCTTTTACTTTTTTGACACGAACCTGTTTTTTGCAGCACGTATACACTTTCATGAAAAATAAAACTGTCTCTTTAATCTGGCTTTGGTCTAAAGCAAGTTTCTGGCACGAAATATAGCTTTGCACCCCCTCTTTCGATGTGGTGCGAGCAAAGCCGGAATTTTGAAACATTCTTTGTCTATTTATTACATTGCTTCTCGCATTTCGTGCGTGGTCAGAGCGGCGCTTTGGCTGCATTATCAAGGGGCTTTTGTTATCAATGTGATGAGTTGGCCTTGAGAGACGGATAATAAGTGTGATGCTGAAATGAGAGGAAGGAGTAGCTGCGAAGCCTGCTGTTGGTGCTTCTTCCGTACCATTATCAAGGTAACGCACTGTCTCTTCGGGTTTGCGACAGGCAAAGCAGTTGCTTTCAATCAGCTTATTTGAGGGCACTGCTTTATGATGTGGGTTGCAGCGCACTCACGTGGTAGTTTTCATACTTCGTGAGGGTTTTTTGCCAGTCGGAAAAACTTGTATGCAATTAGTACGTCACTGAAAACACTGCAGTTAGATGTCATTTTGGCGTGCCTACAGATGCCTCATTGACACTTTGAAAATAAGGAGAGTACCTCTCAATTTAGATAATTAATTGCAATTATGGAATTAAATCTCAGTAACAAAAGAATTACTGTAGGCTACTCCATTGTACCACGAACAATATGCACTAGGTTTCCTTCAAGTAACGCAACTGCTCTTTAAGTCTTGGTGCATGATATTTGGGGAACACTGTATAATTCACTCAGTAACCGAAATGAGGCCGAGCCAGATTTACTCGAAATCAGAATCAACAGCAGTCATGCGCAGCAGCGCTTATACTCGGACTCGCAGAAAAAAAGAGAGGCTGCAGTTTCGCCGGAAAGGTGAAGCAGTATTAGTGATAGCCAAGTATGCGACAATTACACGAAGGACGATTACACCACCAAGAGGACTCAGGCTGTGAAATTGAACTATCTCCTACTATGAGGTCTTGTATATACTATATAACGCCATCACTTCAGTGCTCAATTCTTCGAGGTCATACAAAGTTTCTTCAAGTGCAAGAAATATATATATATATATATATGTGTGGGTCGGAAAATTGGTCCCCCTCCCTTCTCGGAAAAATGAAAACTCTCCGCCTATGTTAGAGGGCATCTTTAGGTTTTTAGGTACAAACATCATAAACTGCCTGATAAATGTAATTTGTAACACTTGTTCTTACATGTAAGTGCGTGGCATGGAGACACAGAAAAAAAAAAATAGGCATTTGCCTATAGTGTGGCAACATATTTTCTAATGGTCCATCTTATTTTGTGTTGTTCTTGCCCCGAGTCTTTGATTCTGATGTGGCCCATACACCATTGTGCTCCTGTTATCGCTTGGATTGGCCACTCGACGTGACACATAAGGAAAGAAGAAAGGAAAATGGAATGGAGCATTGAGATGATCGCGAAATCATTACAAATGCAAGAATTTGACACATTTCTTTCTTACAACTGTCACACAATCAGTAGAGTGAAGGCTGAAATGCAAAATTTTGTAGCATTATTACATACCATCTAGGACTAAGAAAAATGATTGAGCAAAAGAGAACTATTGTTTCTATGCTGCATGCTGTCTGTAATACTTCAGTTATACAATTATTGGGTCACCTGCTTTAAAAGGGCAATTCCACCAAGTTTGTAAATTGTTGGCCTTCTTGCCTTATTTTAGATTTTGCTCCTTTTTTGGTGGCTCTTATTGACGCTTATACAATAAAAGAGAAGAGTGCCCGGTAATTAACAAACCTGTTATATTTTTACAAGTGTTATATTTAATACCTTTATAAAAGAAATGAAAAAGTCTGTAGCACAAAAACGCACAACACAAAGGAAAGGATTACAGCAATACAGCACTGTTGCTTCTTGTATTGCAGTTCAAGCTATATAGACTAAGTTTCAGTTCTGTTCAAGTATTTTAATGCTGGATGTAACTAGTGTAGATGCAGCATTTACAATGAAACTCGTATTCATTTTACTTTTTGGGGCAGCTGTTGATCTTATGGCATGGCATAATGTTCAGCACACTTCTGCTGTTGTCAGAACTACAAGACCATGCCCCTCTTATCTGGGTGACATGCACAACAAATCGTAACAGTATTCTTTTCCTTTTTTTTATTTTTTCTTTCTTGCAGCATTGGGCACACTGTGATGTCGTCCATGAAGCTTGGAAAAGCAGAATGTGCCTGTTAAGCTGAAGGAAGGGACAAAGGAGGTCTTCAATTGTCCTTCAAAACACATTTTATCATTTGTTGTTGCAAGAAGCATCAAAATGGTCAAAGCAGTTGTTTGCCAAGTGCTGTTTAGAGTTGCACTTCCTCTTGTTTTGTTGCTAGGTATGTGTGACAACCTTCTGTACTTTATGTATTAAAAGTGTTTTAGCCTAGTTCAGAATACAATGTGCAAAATTTTGTCCTGTCTTTTATTTCACTAAATTTTTGTAAGTAAGATCCTGTTTGGAAAAATAGTAAATCTACAATTCATTTTTTATATGCACTGAGAACATCAATGAACATGTTCTGTGAAAGAGGCTTTTCCTCAACACATGTATAATCTTGAGTTGAATGTAAGAGAGTGAATTCATCATAACGAACAAATTGTAAACGATCAGATAAAACACATTAGCCTCCATTCTCGAGTGTGTGCCCTGAATGAGTCGTTGAGCGCAGTTCACTGCCATAGCAGAGCGAAAGGGGCTGTGGCATGGATGAGTAATACTTGTATTTGCTGATATTGGTGCTGTGTGCTAATGGTACAACTCTAGATTTCAAGTTGTAGGGTTAACCTGGATGAACATGCATTACTTTTTATGCAGAGGATGTATCTTTTTCATGAAGCTATATTCAAAGGTCTACACTTGCTGGAATTTGTTTCTTGGGTTCACTGGTCCATGATAAGGAAGAAACATAGGTAGTGGAAGTCAGGGGGGGGGGGGGGGTGTTTTAAAACTAGGCTGTCTTAGCGGTACTTTGACATTTTTATCTAGCTTTTATAATGTTTTATTTGTAACATGCATTACAGAAGTGAAATCATGCGTTAGTACACCTTATGTTCCATGCCAAAATGAGACATTTTTATTGCTTGAGCTAGCAGCTATATCTGAAAGCCTACTGTTTTCACCAAAAAGTTGCTTTTGATGGAATTGTACGTTTAATACGGTGGCTTATACTGAGTAGGAAATTTAAGCCTTCAAAATAAACACCATGTTCTGTTGCTGAAACTTCAATAATTCACGGCATTTTCTGTTTTAGCCTTCAGGAACTGTGGTGAAGGTAATAACAATTGAGCACATCAGACTAGCTTTGAAACAAATGTTTTTTTTCTTTCATTTTTCCTTCAGCACATTTTAATTAAGCATTGTTTCTCATGTTGGTGTAAGTGTTCAGCTGGGGCATATTTATATAACTGGATTATAATGATATTTGTATTTGTAGTCATTAATGGTGGCTGGAGTGTAGGGGAAACCCAGGTGACTGGGTGGTCAGCTAGGGGTTCGTATGGCTTCAGTGGTGAAAGCTGGTGGCATGGTCCAGCAGTGCAGCCTCCTTGGGAGCCCCAAAGTGGCCATATGATCAGGGCATCGGTAAGAATGTGGAGGTAGCAGTGGTGATGAGTCACCACTAAAAACAACCAGCATTGCCTAGTACTTCTGACAAAAAGTGTGATAACTCGCTTATACAGCTTTGCTGTTTTTTATTGGCATACACCTGCAAGTTTCTTTTTTTCCTCTTTTGTGTGTGATACACCAGATAAGTATGTACAAATGCTGAGTCACATGTGCCTCGCATTCTGGCTCCACTTAAAGAAAGAGCTCGAAAATGTGTATTTTTGGTCTGCATCGCAATACTCATCATTGCAACCATTATCATCCAATATGCAGAAGACAACCTGCCATGGTTGCTCAGTGGCTATGGTGTTAGGCTGCTGAGCACAAGGTCGCGGGATCGAATCCCGGCCACGGCGGCCGCATTTCGATGGGGGCGAAATGCGAAAACACCCGTGTACTTTTAGATTTAGGTGCATGTTAAAGAACCCCAGGTGGTCGAAATTTCCGGAGTACTCCACTACGGCGTGCCTCATAATCAGAAAGTGGTTTTGGCACGTAAAACCCCATAATTAATTATGCAGAAGACAAAGATAATGATGAATGACCGAGCAAGGGAACAAGGATTCAGGATCGCCAGTCAGCCTCTAGAGTCTGTGAAGGAGTATGTTCACCTAGGTCAACTAATTGCAGGGAATCCTGACCATGAGAAGGAAATTCACAGAAGAATAAAAATAGGTTGGATCGCATACGGCAGACATTGTGAGGTCCTCACTGGAAGCTTACCGTTATCAGTGCATTTTACCGGTACTGACATGTGGGGCAGAGACTTGGAGACTGACAAAGAAGCTTGAGAACAAGTTAAGGACTGCACAAAGAGCGATGGAATGAAGAATGCGAGGCACAACTTTAAGAGACAGAAAGAGAGCAGTTTAGATCGGAGAGCAAATGGATATAGACGACATTCTAATTGACATGAAGAGAAAAAAATGGTGCTGGGCAGGTCACGTAATGCGTAGAGTAAATAACCGTTGGACCATTAGGGTGACAGAATGGGTACCAAGAGAAGGGAAGCGCAGTAGAGGATGACAGAAGACTAGGTGGTGCGAAGAAATTACGAAATTTGCGGGTGCTAGTTGGAATCGGTTGGCGCAAGACAGGGGTAATTGGAGATCGCGGGGAGAGGCCTTCGTCCTGCAGTGGACATAAAATAGGATGATGATGATGGACTAGACTTTAGATTTGAGCTCTACATTTATTCTTTGCTGCTGCTCAAGGTGCTTTCTTGTTTATAATTACTGCATTTATGGTGACAGAAAATCGCATTCACTATTTATTTTTGTTGCAGCGGTGCTGTTTCGCTACAATGTGTTCTCCTTTGTGTACTTACTTCTGCTCTTGGCCAATCCATTAGTTCCTGGACCAAATTCCAGGAACACAAATATAGGTAAGTTTTTTGGGTATCTGCGCATAGTAGCTCTTTAACATTCAAGTGGTGTAACTGGCTACTACTTCACTGCCTCATTTACCCCAATACTCCTGTTTCTCTGTGTTGTTGACTCCTTGTTGTCATAAAAAAATCTCCTTTTCTTGTGGTAGTTACTCCCTGTTATGGTTAAAAAAAAAAGCCTTTGATTGGATTTTTGTTTCATTTTCGTGATCCACCTGCTCATTTCTACTACCATTGGGTCCTTTTAATATTTGTTTATTACACGTCTTCTTGGTATCACTCCTTTATATGCTGATCCCACTTAAAGATAAATACTTATGGAAAACAAAAATAGTGTGGCCATCAAAATTTACATTAGAGTCTTGAAAATAAATGCATTCCTTGAATTCCTTGAAAACAAGAATTGGGGCAACTTCTGCAAAGCAAAACATTCAAAAAAATAAACTCCACATTTTTGCTACGTTGTCCAGAAATGATAACATATATATGTATTCCAGTTTAAGAGTTATCATTGTTACAGTACAGTGTGTCCACAACCACTGATGACAGGCTTGTTTAAATATTTCAAAAATGTAGGGCTGCATCTATTGCCATCATAGAGCTGGACAAAGCCAGACCTGATGACCAAGCCATGCCACAATTTTCGTTGTTTTGCTTTTTGACATCATAGCCATTGTGGCCCCATATTCAAGCCCTAGGGTTTAGCAGCGCTGGGAGGAAAGTCTTAAATAAGTGAAATCTACACTGTTCATGCAGCCACAGGTGTGCATCACATGTGAGTGAAGTGGTGTGCAAGTTCAGCTATTTTACTTTGAAAAGCCACCTGAAAAGTTTGAAGCACCTGTTCAACTCGGCGGATCCTTAGTTACAAAAAATTGCTACTACTAAGGAGATTCGAATTCGTTAGTTGACGTATATTGATGAAGTTACTTTCCCTAAGAGAACAGACTCGTGGGCTAGTTGGTACTGCATAACTTGAGGCAAAGTGCAAAAAAGCACGAGGACAAGAGACGGAAGATGCTGAAGATGTTGATGCGCTGTGTTTTCGTTTCCTTCTCTTGTCCTCGTGCTTTTTTGTGCGTTGCCTCAAGTTACTTTCCCCCTTCTTGAATTTCGGCCTTCAGCATGTTTGAAATCCTTGAATTGTCCTTGAGTCAGTCAAATGTTCTGCAGGAACCGTCTTTCTGCAGTGGAACAGCAGTAGCCATGATGGAGTGGTCTTGCCAAATTGTATGCTTTCAAGGCATTACATGACAAACAGAAAACCTAAAGGGAGTGTAAAAAGCAAAGTTGAAATAGAAAACACAAGTGCAGATGTATTCACATGGGTAGACGAGAGAGGGAAAGGATGACACACTGCCAGAGGAAAAAGAAATGGAAGATATGATATGAGGCAAAGTATGAAGCTTGCGTGATGCTGATGTGTCAAGCAGTTGAAGGTTCAGAGGCAGCGATTCCATATGCGTCAACTGTTGAAAGTCTACTGAGTGCTTTGGGTACATGTTATACTGCACGGGTCATGGTGAGAAACTTGTCTGCATTCAGCTTGAAATCACCATTATGCTTTCTGTGTTTTTTGCAGTGCAGAAGCGACTAATTGCAAGCTTTTTCCAAATAAACTTCACTGCCTTGTGAATCTGAGCTTCAGTATGTGAACTTATCTGACACTGACTCTTGTTGATTTGATTTGTTTTGAGACCCAAACTAATTAAGCCCACTAAAATTATTTTGTTTTGTGTGAATTTACTGTGCTGTTAAAAGTGGCTACATGTCATGCAAGGTTTCACTTGTACAATATATGGAATGTCTTGAAATGCCATGCCAGAAAGTAACTCAGATTGACATTAAACCTCTGTATTTTCTCTATTAAGATGTGATCTGCATTTTTCTCTGGAGGAAGTCTTTTTCGTTGTCCGAGCAGCCACTTTATGGCATCCTTTTCCAAGAGCTGGTTGCAGAAAATGGTCTGGATAAGGCTCATGACGCCTGGCTTATGTAATCAGTGTTGTGGCAGAAGTACACGTAGTGCCCTGTGAATTGTGGCCATGTCTTGCACTTACCAGTACCATCACAGTACCAGATGGGTGTTGGCTCTTTCTCTGTGTAGTAGAAATCTTGTCTGTTAGACTTCTATGTTGCATAGTTGAATGGTTATGACTTTTGTGTGTTGGCAGAATAACCAGGGCTGGAATGAGCAAAAGAGAGGTCTTGTAGGAAACATTTACAAAGTTTAAAGAAGTGCCAAATTTGGCAAACTTGCATGACAACTACGTAATGGATAGCTTAAATATTTTAAGCAGTTTGAGATCACAGTAGACTCCCTTTAAGATAAACACGAAGGGACCATGAAAATTTGTTCATCTTAACAGAAGTTCGTCTTATCGGAAGGATAATTAGCAACTGACTAGGTGCATCCAAATATCTTCCTTCAAAATGGTAAATGAAGTAGACTTCAAATGGGGGAAAAGTGACATAAAATGCATTTGTTTAGCTGAGCTTAACAGAAAACTGTTTTCAAGTGGTACTCTTGCTTGGTTTCATCCGGCCCGTAATGGATGTTTGGCGATTCTGTGCAAATCTGCGAGCAGCCTCAAACGATGTCATCTCACCTAATGACCTTAAAAATTCTATGCCTTCGTGCTGCTGGAAAATGTTCACTAGGGAGTTAAAGCAGGCATCTGGTGCCTCACAGGTCATCGGTGCAGGCTCTGAGCTAGCGAAAGTACGAAGGAACGCGCTGAGCACGTGGCAAAGCAACGCAACCTAGAGAGAAGTCTAGGTGATGTTGAGTGAAGCATGAAAGGAGAAACAAGGCGAAGCATTGTAGAGGTGGAAGGCAGGCGGAGGAGCGCTGGGTTGACCTCCTCTGACAGTTGCTACAGGTTTCGTTTGCCATACAGATGTACCGGGTTCCTCTCATGATAACGTCATCCTTGCGTCCTGTACGCTATGTGTGCGAGTGAAAGTGTGCGACGGTGAGCTGACGATGGCGGCTCAATCTCGCATGTGCAAAGGTGGAAAGGAGGGGTGGAGTGTGCCATCTTCTGTCACACACATGGCACCGGGGAGGGGAGGGAGAGGGATGTTGTATGCGACCTGCTTTGGGGGCTCAGTCTAGGTGGGCCGATGACTCGTAGCTTTGCGTGTGCTGTGTTCTCGCCACTGACTTTGCATTGAAGCGATACACAGCGCGAAGGTCACATTGCTCGCTCCTGCTGCCACGATTCCTCACACCAGCATTTTGACGAGTGTCCACAGTCATTGAGTGTGATGTGTTCGTTTGCCTGTGTGTGCTGACACTATGCTTGTTAATTTAGTTAGTAAGGGAATGTTCACAAGGGAGCGTTCTACTCTGGCGACCGCTGCGTATGGCGTGGCCGCGTAAGCCCTCTTATGAATACAATCTGCGATGTGGACAATCTAAGCACACAGAGGGCTGATAGCTTAGTATGCGCTATATTTATTTATTTATTTATTTATTTATTTATTTATTTATTTATTCAGTACCCACAGGCACCAAAAGGCATTACAGTGGGGGGGGGGGGGGGAAGGTTTTACAGAACAGTTATGAACTTTCACAAAAGATTTTTTTTTTACCCGACATGAGAAAGAAGAAACAACAAAAGTTCAACAGAACTTACAGAGTTTTCAAAACACGGTAAGTTATACATGGGCAATTCAATTTAAAGGTAAAAGAAACGGGCTAGTTGAGTCACTTCAACAGGGCAAAAAAAAAAATAATAATAATAATAAAAAAATAGCACCCATATGCTTGCGCATCACCCTCGTTCACGAAGTGAAACATCATTGTCTCTTTTTGTTTTCTTCTCGTTTTCGCCTCTGTCCATGGGCGATGTACGCTGCAGGCCTCCGGTAGGGTGCCTTGATGCGCGCATCCCTGCGCGTGGCGCATTGAGGCACTGTAGCCTCCAGGATCGGTAGCGGTCACTCCAAATGTTCATCTTAACCGAAGAGCACGTCTGAGGCAGCTCATCTTAAGCGGATTTTTTTTGCCATTGAGTCTGTGGAAAACCAAACAAACATTATCATGTTGTTCGTTATATGCGGGAATTTTGGCTTAACTGAGTTTGTCTTAACGAGAGTCTACTGTATCTTTTTGAGCCAGCCTTTTGTCTTAGTATGACTTTGAAATGGTCTTGTGTTTTTCAGTACGAACAAACTGCTACCTCAAGACAGTTGTAGGGGCAAGCACTTTGTTTTGTATGGCCCAAGTGGTCTACCAAATAGTATTGCTATCAACACAAAGCTACAGCAAAGAGCACAATTTTGCTGACAGGTAAGCCACTTATTATCAAGCATGGAACAGCTTATTTAAATATATGATATTTGCACTGCTACACACAAGTGCACCCATCTATGTCTTGGGGATAGTACGCCCCTGCTGTCCCCAAAATTTCATTTTTTTACACATTACTCACATGCCATATTATCTGTCCTAGCAACACTAGGGATAAGAAGATGAAAGGTGAAATGCTCATCCTCATTGTTTGGTTGTTTTAATGTGTTGTTGAGATTAACTAACATGCTTTTATTTACATCATGCTGTTCACAGTGAGACGCAGTCTTAAATATTCTCCATTTTCCATGGCAAATGTGGTACGTTGCAACAGTGTCTGCCAAATGTGTCTCATTTGTGCACCGAGACTATGCAAACGTCTGGAAAATTGTTTTACATTTCAACAGCTACAAGAATAATGTTAAATGTTCATTTGGCCACTGTACTCAGTCTACATGAGTACCTCAAAAAGCCATGGGACGTTTTCTGCAACGATCACTTTCGGCAACAGTGACACTTCGGTGATAGTATCACCGTCATGGCTGGTTGAGCAAAATCAGATGATGAATTGCTGAACCAGCCAATCAGCTCATCCGATTTTGCTAAAGTAGCAGTGGGCGCGCACCGTTTGCAAAGGCGTGGCCAAGGAGATAGTATTGCCGAAAGTGATCGTTACAGAATACATCCCTAGAAAACCTGGCATAGGGCGCACAGGGGTTGGCATTCAAAATGTTAAAATCCATTGGTTATTTTTATTCCATTGGGTTAGAAAAACTGCTTTGCCCTGCCATTGATGGAACATTGCTGCAAGCACTACTTTGTGCTTTGTACACTGCTTTTCGTTAATGGGCCTTTTAGAAGTAGCCACTTGTTAAGGAGGTGCATGCTTGTCCTGATTATGTTTCTACGTAAAGTGCCTTAACCTTGTTCTTCATGGTCTTCAGTGCATGTCACTAGCACTGTAACACTTGCTGCTTCCCATTTTACTCGTTACGCATTGCCCTGACACAAAGTCCCTGACAGTAATGGGAAGTATGGAAGGTCTTAAAATGTTGTGCTAATGGTGCACTATGCTTTCCAGGACTGCACCAGTGAGCCAGTTTTCACTGCGGTTGCTGTAGTGGGATTTTGTTTTAAGTTGCTGTTCCCAAAGCTGCTGCTGTAGGTGCGGTGTAAAACCAGTTGAAAAATAAAAAGCAAAATCTAGTGTGATACTGTTTGCCTCATGGTGGTGCTCTATTATTAATTGTGGTTGTGTTGCTTGAGAAAAGAAAGTTGGCTTGAATCAAAATTCAGCTTAATTACTTGCTCAGTATTGCCTGTAAAACAAAAAGGAAAAGTCAAAAGCACGGCAGTTTGGGCGAGTTGGTATGTCATGAATTTTTTAGGCTTGTAGCGCAGCTCAGAAAGAGCAAAAAAGGAAGGAGGTAGGGGTAATGAAAGGGAACGGAAAACAGAGTGAATGCTAACTTCCAACTGATGGTTTATTTCGTGACACAGAAGGCTACTTATACACTCGGCAAACCATGTGACTTCAAGAAATTGCAAAAACCAAGCAACAAAATCAATAGTAACCATGTGACAACATAATCAGACAGCCTGTGGCTGCAGTCGGAGATACGCCAATTCATTGCTTGATAATGATAATGAAGGTGAGCTTACACATGCATGGCCCAGACTAATGATAGCCTTTGCTTCGATGATTTCTCTTGTGAGCTGATTACGACTACGACCAAGAATGAGGCATTCCTCTAAGACGGGTTTGCAACCACACAGTTTGCAGTGCTGTGCAAGTCACATGGTTTGCCGAGTGTATAAGTAGCCTTCTGTGTCACGAAATAAACCATCAGTTGGAAGTTAGCGCTCACTCTGTTTTCCGTTCCCTTTCATTACCCCTACCTCCTTCCTTTTTTGCTCTTTCTGAGCTGTGCTACAAGCCTAAAAAAGGAAAAGGTTTTGAATCTTATAAAAAAAATTTTGCCTTGTTAGGAATGCAGGGTCCATTATGAAAGTGATGCGCATGATTTTATTATGACGCAAGTATCCATGGCAGCGCTGTAAAACCGTTCGGAAAATGTGGCGAGGGTTCTACCCTACACATGTCCACATTTGCGGTACATGGGATAGTGACCGAGGATCTGCAAATGCACAAGGTCTGCACGAAGTCTGTGCCGAAAGTGTTGATGGAAAATCAGAAAGAGCTTCGAGTCTTTGTGTTGCCAAGAATTGTTGGATTTGATTCAGAATGGGCCGGACTTAACTCTGTCGTAACCGGAGACGAATTCTGGATGTTCGAGCACGACCCATAATCGATAAGGCAGGGCAGCGAGTGGAACACAAAATCATCCCCCTGCCCCAAGAAAGCGCGAATGAGCAAGTCGGACATCAAAACAATGCCGATTGTCTTCTTTGACGCCCAAGGAATCGTCCATGGTGAGTTTGTCCCGCAGGGAGAAACTGTCAACTCAGCCTTTTACATGGAGGTGCTCAAGAGATTGAAATGCCGGGTCGCATGCGTGAGGGCTGACATTAAAGACACGGTCAAACTCCATCATGACAATGTCCCCAGCCATACGTCCTTCGTTACCAACTTCCTGGCCGTGTGCAACACCCCTGTGGTCCCCCATCCACCTTACAGTCCCGACTTGGCTCTGTACGACTTTTTTTTGTTTCCCCGACTGAAGAGAGCGCTGAAAGGAAAGCATTGGGAGACCGTGGAAAACATCCAAAAGCATGTTACAGCATTCCTGAGAGACATTCCCATCGATGACTTTCGGGGTGTCTTCCAGGTGTGGCAGACACGTCTCCGCAAGTGTACCTATTGATGGAGGTGGAGAGTATTTTGAAAAATTTTAACCATTTGTGCAGGTCCAGTCAATAAATCTATTTTCCCCAGAAAATGCGCATTACTTTCATAATGGACCCTGTATAACAATATTATATTAAACTTAATTTCTCTTTTAAACAACATTGCACTGTAGTGTGATTTGAGGAACCTATGCGCATTGCAGGAAGCCATGTGAATCCATGCAAGGAGCAACATCTGTAGTTCTCTCGTAACATCATAATTGCCATGGAGCAGCCTAAAAGGGAGGTTAGTTTTAATGTGGGCTTTGCTCTAACTTTTTCATGTTTTTTAGAGTGAAGCTGTTAGCCTCTGGTTGGCCTGGATTTTTTGCGGCGGCTTCCTCATGGAAAAAAAAATACCTTGAGCGATTGAAGCGAAAGTGCATACATGCTGTGGTATCGCGCATACAACATACAGCACAGCATTTGTTTTAATAAAGAACAAGCACAAAAGAAGCATCCAAACCACATAATTGATAAGACACTCCTGCTAACAGCGCGAAGCACGTAGCACTCCCAGCATACGTTTCCCAGTTACTATTAGTGTTGCACAAGCTGCCACCGTGCGGCGATGGCGGCTTGCGACGTGGGGAGTGATGTCATTAGCCTTTCATATATAACAGAACCAGCCTAGCAACTGATTTTATTGTTGCAGCACCACTATGGGTAGGCGACGCATACTTAGGACTGTGGGGGTGCAGTGTGAATCCGAGGAGCAGCAAAGGGAAAAGAAATGGCAGTACGACCAGCGGCGGCATGCTGCTGCTGGTCGTATGGCCATGGAATTCCAGCACAGGGGAAATCCGCACGTCTACATTTTCCTGCGGCTGAAAAATGCGCCAGAGGAATAATTGAGCAATAAAGCATTGCATGCCCCCGTCAGCAGTTGTAGTGGTGGTTTTCAACAGCTTTGCTGTACATCCACTTTCACTGGGCCGCGATGGTGGGTCAGTTATTTTTTTCTGAAAGGAGTACAGACTCAAAAATGTTGTTTGTTTTTGCTTTTTGCATAGCTGTTGACTCCGTAATCACAGTATGAATGTTCTTTGTCACAGGTGCACTACCAATCACTAATTATGCATCATATTTAATGTGACAAGGTAAAGATGTATGTCAAGTGCAGCACAACTATGGCTGTGAAGCAGGAAGCAAGTTACATGGTGGAAATCTGTGATAGCGGTCACATGGTATGACAAACGGATTATGCAAGCCCGAGTAAACGTGGTGCCATGGTTGAAAGCTGCTTCATGACCATGTTGTCAAGAGCTGGGCAAACACCGTGAAATTGGCCCTTCCATCCACCTGTACTCTGTGCTTATTTGCATATGACATCGAATAAGCCTAGTGCTCTGCTGTTGCTTCTGCGAGAGATTGGTTCCCTATTACCTCCTCTCCCCTCTTATTCCATTGAGGGCTCAGTGCACCTAGCTTTCAATGGCATGGAAACCATGTGGCTCGAGTGTTCAGCACACTGGACTGACCAGTGTGCACATCAGTATCGTGTGGTGCCATGGGACCACCAGCTCAGATATTCATGATATAACATGCTTCATGCCTAAATCCATGCTGCACTTGAAGTGTATTTTGAATTGGTTTCATTAAAGTGTGACACAAGCACTAAGTATATATAATAGTTTACTTTGGCTGTATGCCTAAAGCGGTCTCTATATTCCCCCTAAATGTTAGTTGTAAAAAGGATTCACAGATTGCACCTGGAGAATATATTTCTTCATGCTACTTTGGCGATTATGTTAGCGTGCATACGTTTCTTCATCCTTTTTGCATTGTATTAAGTTTTCCACAGGTGCAGATGCTTGTTGTTACTGGGACATATATGCTTGTAGGCATGGTAAGCTTGTCATGTATGATTGGTATTTGACGTGGTTTTAGCTTTAATTGTGGGGTTTTTATTTTGCTTATGGTTTAAAAGCATAATAGCAGCAGTATTTAGCACCCTTGTTGCAGTGATTTACCATGCTTGTTTCACACACAGCTGTGGCCTACAAGAACGCCTGCTAGCACTGGCTGGGCTTCATCGGGCAGATGGAATCAAGGCACCAGAGGCACTCACTCTTCTTGGCCTAGACTTTGTTGTGCTATTTGCAGCTGTATTTACCTTGGTGATCTGTGAAAAGCTTGGTGAGCACATTTGGGACCTGTAATTCTCACAGGCTGACTGTGTGTTTGAAGAAACAATTTGTTAGACTATGGCTTCTGTTCGTACCATATTTTCAAAAGGGAAGAAACAGACTTTCAAAGATATGTATAAGAGCCATTAAAATTCAGTTTGTAAAAAGTATATATAGGTGTGTCCTCTGTGAAGATGAGCTTTGTGTGAAAAGCTAATGAAAATGCTAATGACATAGTACTGTCTAATAATCTGCAGTATTTGTCTCATTGCTTGACATGTGCTTTAACTTTCCTGTTTGTATGACTTGCCTTGAGTTGTCTTCCTTTGATGTCATTATTTTTCAGGAATAAAAAGTAAGACTTCCTTCTTTATTATTGTCTTTTCCAGCCACCCCTGATGACACTCCGCGCAGTGGTGGTGGTGGTATGCATCGGCGACGACACACATTCCTCATGCTCTTGGGTGAATTTTTAGTGCTGCTTTTAATGGCAGCTGCAGGAATTCTGCATGCATCACTCTGTTCACTTGCCTACTTCGTGGCATTTCTTTGGTCGGCTACATGGCTGGGCATGCACCGTCCACTAGCGACAGGCTATCGGGTCATGCGCACACTGCTGCTGCTTTATAGTGCCATGCACTTTGTGACCCTCTACACATACCAGCTGGACTACATCCAGGAGCTGGTGCCACCTGCCAGCCTGCAAGCCAGGTTAGCCTTGTAGTTTTGCAACGGTAGCACTGCAGCTGTTTGTCAGGATTGCAGGGAATTTTTTTAGGCAATCAATGATCAGTAGATAACCAGTGATGCTTAATGCTATAGGGGAATACTCAAGTATCAGCATAATGATAGTAACTTTACTTCAAAATGCTACCTTATACAAAGGAAAGATGTCCTTGAATTTCTTTAACCCTTTCAGGGTCAAGGACGTAAATATACGGTGCCGCGAACAACCCCAAAATGGTCGATGCCGTATATTTATGGCACCATCTGTACATTTAAAAAGTGCGCCAATTTCCTAGCTTTTTCTTTCCTGGCATGTGCTGCCACTATGTGGAAATACAGGGAATATTTTTCTCACGCCTCTCTCTCTGTTTTCGTTGCATGGTTTGTTTTAGAGCTAGTTTGCTCCGGCGCGTCTATATACTACCACTCGCGCATTGGCGGGCGGCAGTTTGGGTTTTGTTCTGCGAGCAGTATCGGATTCTTACGCTCGCAAAACTGATAGCTATCTCGGTACTAATCGCTCAAAGGGAGACTGCCTGTTTCTTGCTCATTTAGTGCTCACAGGGGTGCGCATAGGAAGGATGCCGCCATGCATGTGTTTCCTTTTCTTTTACTTTATTTTTTTTTTAAACTTGCAAAATCTAATTGCGTCTGGTTGGCGATAAGATGAAGATAAGCGGAAGTTTGTCACAGGTTTCACTTTTTTGACGGGCACACAGTTTTCTTGAGTGTGCTCACCTACGCAGTTCGATTACGCTATGGACGTAAATATTAGTGTAAGAGGAGGAACATTTGAGACTCGCGAAATATTCTCGTGTGCATATTTTTTAAGCCTTAAACTATGTGTCTAACAATGCATCAAATGTTTAATTCTTATAAGTTTATGTCCTTTTTTTTATTGCTATTATTCATAAATAAACAGTACATATATACCAATGCAAAATATTTTTTTCTCACTTTGCGGTCACCTTAGAAAAGTTATGGTAAATTTTTTTTCGAAATAGGTCCCTCAGAAGAATTGGAATCTGCAAAAAAAAAAAAATCGACCCTGGGCGGTCGCATATGGCGAAAAAAAATCGATCCTGAAAGGGTTAACTAAGCGTAATGTGTTGAAAACCTTACTTTGTTAATGTGTAATGAAAAATGGTCCTCAAGCGTACTCTAGCAGGTAATCGCATCTACATAATGTATCATTGAAAGTACTTTGTGTGGTATCTGCAGTATTTTGCCTAAATGTGACCTCTTGAAACATACTTGTGGTTTTGAGCAATGCCATGTGTTCATAATTTCATTTTTGGCTGGTGATTGGCTTTCATGGTCCTGTTATTGTGTGCAAGGTGGCTTTCTTCACCAGAAGCTTTGGAAATGTTGCCACATCATAGAGAGATGAATCTTTTATTATCAGACTGTACGCACATTGCAAATTCTGTAGAATGTTCTTGAATTGACACAAACACCATTGACTGCTCTGGAATTTTCAATAAGACTACATGCAGGTAGCAGCGAGACTTTAGCAGTGTAATTGGATTGCTGTCTGTGCTCGATGCAGTTTGTCACCTTAAAGGGACATTAAAGCGAAACAATAAATCAGTTTAGACTAATGAAGCATTGTTTCAGATCCCTGCAGGCAGTCATTTCAAAAAATAGTTTGATAATTAGATGAGAAAATGAAGGTCCAAGTATCAGTATTTGAATTTTGCGCCGAAACTCCAGCTCCAGTACGTCAGCGTGACGTCAGGGATTCCAAAGTATGTTTTCGCATTTGGGCCGCGTTGGCGGAATAAAGGTTCCCGAAACTTGCCATGTTTAATATTTGGTTCCTTTAGAACACGATGTAGTCAATATGTACCGCTATATATAATTAGTAGGCCCTAGAAGATGCCATCAAAATCCAAGACGTCGTAGCCCCCAGGTGCGGGAAATTAAGTAGACGTCGCCACCTGTATTTCGTTCTTCCACTTTTCCTGGCTTACCAAACGTCTTAGCGTTGCAAGAGTGGTGTTTTTGGTGTTGTAGAACGGTAATTTACTGATGCAGAAGAAAACATTTTTCACTTTAGTGTCCCTTTAAGGGGAGACGCTCCTCGAAACTTTTTTTTATTATTACTTGTATTAGAGGTTTCAAATTCAGTCAAGTATTCAGTTTTCTATGCAGATTTCAAATATTGCACTACTTTTTGTGTATTTGTTATAGTTTTAGAGTTATGTGATGCACAATCGCAAAACAGTCATATTTATGGGCACTTTTTGCACATGTACATGTTCCTGCTGCTTTATAGTTCCATGCACTTTGCGGTCCTCTACACATACCAGTACCACTCTCCCCCCCCCCCCCCCTTCACCTCTGTGTGTGTGTGTGTGTGTGGGTGGGTGGGATGGTTTGTGGGTTGTGCGCCACGCAAAGACAAACTCCTAGCACTCTCCGGACAAGAATGCATTAACAATGAGGATGCACGTTTTTGCATTGCTGAAACAACACTTTGCTTAACTTCTGACAAAAGCTTTTCATTGCTAAGGCGTACAGCCATTTTGCATCAAATTATGCCGTCATCTTTATGCTATTTTTACAAATGCTGACATTAAAAAAAATTTTTTTATGAATTGATGCATTTAGATAATCTGTCGATGACCTATAGCTGGTACCTGACTTAAAGAAACGAACACTGCTAGAAACGGGGTCAAACAAAAACACGACAGCGCACTGTCATGTGTCTTCTTGTTGGCAGGCCAGACTTGTTGCAGCCCAGGCAACAGTGGAGATAACCATTGTTTTCCAACTAGATCTTCTAATGAGTGGTACGACCACGGCTTTGTATGGAAGAGGGCATGCACTATTATCACACATTTGGTGTTGTGGGCATGCTGTGTTATTTTAGATTAAAAATACAGAAACAAAGCTTTGCGCTAGAACTTCGATAGTATCATAAGATGCAAGTTTCACTAAATTTCAGGTAACCTGCTGTCCGACTTGTTTGAAGAGATGTTCGGAAGTAACTTGCGATCATGGTATTGTAGTCATCACGTGACGCAGATTGTAATTTGATCCCACTCGAGAATTGATGAGGCAGGCAGTCCGAAGCAGGGCTGCTTCTTACTTAGAAGTCTTTGTGAAAATTGCAGCATCGGTAGTTCGCAGTAAAATATAGGCCAGTAGCTCCAAGAGATTTCAAAGTGCGTGTCTCCTGACACCCGTCTATTCTGAAAATAGCAGAGACATTTAGTTACAATGGGCTCTCCGCAGCAAGTAGCACGTGTTACGACGAGGTAGGTGAACCTCAGCTAGGCAACAGGCCACGACCTCCTGGTGTTGAGCGATCGGGCTCTCCCTATGTCCATAATTATCCACCAACTTCGTTCTTGACTCCTTTCATGCAAATCGCCCCCCTCCCACCTTTCTCGTATCCATCACCTCACTCCCCTCCTTAAAATTCTTTTCCGTTAGTCACTGTCGCACTCAACATTCACTAGGTTATTGAACGTGGCCATGGCCGCTAACATTCCTATATTTATGTTTCTGTGTGGACTTCGAGGCCATCCACCTGTTTGTTGTGGTAGTTTCTTAACTTCCCTGGCCCAGCACCCCTGTCCTTGATGTATTTTGCCGTGCACAAATCAGCATTCTGTCTTTAGGTCTTTCTTTCTTGTCCCAATTTTTCGCCCTGTTTTCATTCTTCCCAGCGTGTACAAACTAACCTAACAGCAAGCTCTTGTCAAGTTTATTAACATAATGAAAGTTATAGACAAGGGAAAGAAGCAAGCTCTTGTCAAGTTTATCAACGTAATGAAAGTTAGAGACAAGAGAAGGAAGAAAAAAGAGGGGGGGTTGCTTATAATGTGTTTCCTAGACAAGCAAGTCGCAATATTTTCGGAATGCTTTTCTTCTGCACTGACGATTCGGTCAAGTAGCAGAAATAAGAAGCTCTTCGATGGCATGAAGGCCTGGTGGGGAGAAACAATGCCCCCAAGCTGTATGCAAGCACTCATCCCATCTTTATCTGTGTGTGGAATTTTTTAGCGCTTATCACCCCTCAGCAGTTACGGTTAACACGACCCAGAATGAGGTAGAGGTCTTCCATAAGTATGGCCACAATGTTGTGTGCATGGGAAAAGGGACCGCCCCCATGACAACCCCTCCACATCTCCCCTTTCACTTTCACATTCAAGCTTTCCCTTTAATCCATGTCGCTCTTTCGGAGCCCACCTCCTGAATCTTTCTCTTCTGTGGGAAAAGGGGAAGGGGGTAGTCATCACAAAAAATTTCTTCTTGGGGGGGGGGGGGGGGGGCTATGCCCTGGCTACGCCAATGCCAGTACCATATCTTCCGGTCTATAGTCCACACCCTGTGTGTAGTCCGCAGGGGCCAATTTGGGCTTAAAATAAAAACTTTGATAGAAATTAGGTGTTTTAGCCTGTCTGCAACTAGTAAACTGTCATCATCACCAGCCTATATTATGTCCTCTGCAGGATGAAAGCCTGTCCCTATGATCTCCAATTACCCCTGTCTTGCGCCAACTGATTCCAACTAGCACCTGTGAATTTCCTAATTTCATCACCCCACCTAGTCTTCTGCTGTCTTCGACTGCACTTCAGTTCTCTCGGCACCCATTCTGTAACCCTGATGGTCCACCGGGTATCTAACCTACACATTACATGACCTGCCCAGCTTCATTTTTTTCTCTTAATGTCAATTAGAATATTGGCTATAGCTGTTTTCTCTCTGATCCACACCGCTCTCTTTCTGTCTTTTAACGTTATGCCTAACATTCTTCATTCCATCGCTCTTTGCGTGGTCCTTAACTTGTTCTCAAGCTTCTTTGTCTGTCCCTAGTTACTGCCCCATATGTTAGCACCAGTAAAATACACTGATTGTACACCTTTCTTTTCAATCATAATAGTAAGCTTCCTGTCAGTAGCTGACAATGTCTGCCGTATGCGCTCCAACCCATTTTTATTCTTCTGTAAATTTCTTTCTTGTGATCAGGGTTCCCTGTGAGTAATTGACCTAGGTGAACGAACTCCTTCACCGACTCTAGAGGCTGACTGGCGATCCTGAACCCTTGTTCCCTTGCCTGGCTATTGAACATTGTTTGTCTTGTGCATATTAATCTTCAACCCCACTCTTACACTCTCTCTGTTAAGGTCCTCAATCATTTGTTGTAACTCGTCTGCAGGGTTGCTGAATAAAACAATTTCATCTGCAAACCGAAGGTTTCCAAGATGTGCGTCGTTGATCCTCACTTCTAAGCCTTCCCAGTTTAATAGCTTGAATACTTCTTCCAAGCACGCAGTGAATAGCATTGGAGATATTGTCTCCTTGTCTGACCCCTTTCTTTATAGGTACAGTCGACTCCCGATAATTCGAAGCCGCTTAATTGGAATTTTCGGTTAATTAGAAGTGAAGTGCTGGTCCCGTCAGTTTTGCATGTAATCCTATAGAAGAAATCGCTCGATAATTCGAAGTCCTCATCCAGTAATATTGTTTAATTGGAAGTTAATTTTCAGCCGGGATCCTCGAGGTGACCGTCATTCTTTGGTAGAATGTGCAATTTTTCAAGTGTTGCAACAGTTCCGTGCTCCGCGTTGGTGTCATCGCCACCGCAGCCGCCCGCAACGCCATCCTTCTTGGAGCGGCGCGATTATTCATTGCTACGGCTGCCGTGGCCTCCGCGATCAACTCCGGCGGGAGGCGAAGCGGCTCCCGCCTGAGGCCACGTGCGGCTGCCGCGCGTGGCCGGAGCTGATCGCGGAGGCCACGCAGCTGCCATAGGTGTACGCAGCGCTGCATACTGGCAGTGGCGAGATTGTGCGAGATTACTCTTGCAGCGTGCGCAGCGTACGTCGAGGCGTGTGTTGGTCGAGCGCCTTTGTGCGGGAAGCTCGTAGGCTAGGTTGTTCCACGAGTGATTCGGAATTGACTGTACCTAGTCGCGCAGTTTATAGCCATGGCAAACCGTGGCTCTTATCGCACGCTCGACCTGGCAACGAAAGTCGAGGTTTTGAAGGAAGTTGAGAAGGGAGGTGCCGCCAAACAAGACATAACGCGGAAGTACGGGATCAAGCCGAACACGCTGTCTAACTACATCAAGAACAAGCGCACAATAATGGATGCATTTGAGAACTACAAGTTCAAGACTTCTCGGAAGCGAATGCGCACCGGTGCTTACCTAGAGTTGGAGAAGGCTCTGCTGGTTTGGATTAGGGAGGCCAGGAGCAACAAACTTCCTCTCAGCTGAGACATCGTTGCGATGAAAGCCCGAACGCTTGCAGCAATGTTGGGGATCGATGACTTCGTTTCGTCAGATGGATGGCTGACGCGCTTTAAAGATCGCCATGACCTGGTTTTCAAGAGCATGTGTGGTGAAAAGGCGTCCGTTAACCAGGAAACATGCGCCACGTGGAAGGACGGAAAGCTGCGTGAATATCTCGCCGAATACAGACCGGAAGACATCTTCAATGCTGATGAGACTGCACTCTTCTATCGGCTTCTACCAGAGAAGACCCTGACATTCAAGGACCATGACTGTGCTGGGGGCAAACGCAGCAAGGAGAGAGTGTCGGTGCTGATCGCGGCAAACATGACTGGCACGGAACGATGTCGGTTACTTGTGATCGGGAAAGCTGCGAAGCCGAGATGTTTTAAAGGCGTGAAGACGCTGCCTGTGGACTATGAGGCGAACAAAAAAGCGTGGATGACGGCCGAAATCTTCAAGAGCTGGATAAGCAAATTGTACCGCAAGTTTGCTGCTTCGAACCGCAAGGTGTTGTTCCTTGTCGATCACTGCAGTGCTCACGTGAATGTGCCAGCCTTGAGTGCAATACGCCTCGCATTTTTGCCTGTAAACACAACGGCTGTTTTGCAGCCAATGGACCAAGGCATCATCAAGAATGTTAAAAGTCCTGTACAGGCGGCACCTCCTCGAGCGCATGATTTTGTGTATGGATAGCTCCACAAAGTACGAGGTGAGCCTGCTTAGTGCCATCCACATGTTGGCGCGAGCATGGGATCGTGTGAAGCAAGAAACAATCGCAAACTGCTTCAGGGCTTGCGGTTTTGTGGCAGCTTCTTCGGAGGATGCCTCTGAAATTTCAGCGGAGGAAGCGTCAACAAGCGAGCTTGACAGCACTGATTTTGGTTATGCTCTCGGGGACGTCAATTTTGAAGATTACGTCGCCGTAGACAAGGCGGTCGAAACGTGCGGTGCGCTGACGGATAGCGAAATTGTAGAGATTATTCGGCCCCAGGAAGCGACCCAGGAAAGTGACGATGACGTTGAAGGCGAGCCGCAACCTAAGGCTGCCGATGTAGCTGCGGGCCTTGCTCTTGCGGAGCGCTTCTTTGCCCCTGAAGGTAACGCGGAAGAAGCGTTCCGCCACATCTACAGCCTGCAGAACTTGCTTTCAGCATCGCGATTCGGCAAGAAGAAGCAAAGCAAGATGACCGACTATTTTTCTTAGAGAAAATACTCGATTTCGCCACAAATAAAGTGCTGTTTTTTGTGTTTTGTGCTGAATTGGAAGTTCTTTTAATTCGAAGTTTTTAGCGGTCCCCGTGAACTTCGTATTAACGGGAGTCGATTGTACCTTTCTACTTTTCTTGTGGAGAATTAAGGTAGCTGTGGTATCTCTGTGGATATTTTCCAAGATATTTACATAATGCCTCTATGACTGCTGGTATCTCTACTGAATCAAATTCCTTTTCGTTATCTATGAAAGCCATATAGAGTGGCTGATTGTACTCTGCGCATTTCTCGATTACCTGATTGATGACAGGCAGTGGCATAGCCAGAAATTTCGTTGGGGGGGGGGGGTGAGCTCACGTTGCAGCTCGGCCTGCTCCTTGTGGCATTTGTCAAGGGATCAAATACCTGAATAATAACTGCATTGCCATTGCCAAGGATGCTGCAAACAAATTCTTGAACGCTACGCACTGTCAAGACGAGCAAAATATGTAATTTTTCATAAAAGAATATACTCGTATGTCCCAAAAATTGTGCCCGAAATAACTGATGTCAATGCTTTCATGTTTTGTCCATTTAATAAGTAAAGAAAATATCACACGAACTTTAGAACTATATCAGTTCGAAACCAGCAAAGCAGTGCATGCAGCTGATATGAAAAATGTAAAGTCCATTAAATGAACAAGTTGAGGACAAATATTTCAATGAAACTGTGTCATTCAAGAACCTTGCTTACACTTTTGTACATATGCAACGGCCAGGGAAAAATCTCAATAACACTGTCCTTTGTTCCAACATATTGCGTAGGAGCAGCTATCACAGGTCGTGTATTGTAATTGCACCAAAATTAAAGCCTCAACAGAGAGGACATATAAAAAGCAGCAGTTCTGCAAAATAAACGAGGGCAAGGTAAATGCAAATATATGACAAATGAGGAACTTTATTTAAAAGTAGCCTGCATGAGTATTTAGGCATTTGCCCCACTGACTAACGAGTCGCGTGATTCTCGTCCCATAAAACTCCTTGGGTTGCTGCTTCAAGAAGTGTGTAACTGACTCTTTCATGTCGTCGTTCGACACGAATCAGGTTCCCCTGAGCTGTTTTTTCAGTTGCCCTAAAATATGGAAGTCCCAAGGCGACAGGTCAGGGCTGTATGGCGGATGTTTCAGTGTCTCCCACTTGAACTTTGCCAGTTTTGTGTTAACCACATCAGCGACGTCGTGGAGCAAGATGACCCCATTCGTCCATTTTCCACGTTGTTTGATCTCAATTGCGACATGCAGCCAATCCGGCGTTTCACAATACCGGAAACGATTTATATTCTCTAGGTTCAGCAAATTCGATCAGTAATGGCCCCTGACGATCAAAAAAAAAGCTCAACAACACCTTTCCGGTGGAAATGACGGCCTTTGCTTTCTTTCGGGTGGTGAATTCGAATGTTTCCACTGTGAGCTTTGCCATCGTGTTTCAGGCTTGTAGTAGTGGCACCATGATTCGTCCCCGCCCTCATTGGGGCGTCACCCTCATTGTGATACCGGATCAGATGAGTCAAGGCGGTGCCGAACCTCTCCATTTTCTGGCGGTGGTTCAAAATCTTGGGCATCCATTGCGCACAGAAGAGCCGATAAGCGAGGTGTTCATGAATATTGGTGTGAACCAAACCGTGACTGATACTCACATGCTCTTCCAGTTCATCGGTGCTCATCCTCCATTCTTGTCTAATCAGCTCATCAACCTTTGCAATTGTGATGGGGGTGATTGCACGGTGGCTTTGGCCCGGTCTTGGATTGTCTTTGCAACTTTCACGTCCTTCTTGAACCATTTGTTCCAACGCTCCACAGTGGCCAATGAAATGCTATGTTCAACATAAAAGGCAGCCATATGGCGAATAATTTCTTTTTGGGAAACACGTTCAGCTGCCAAGAACCTTGCGACACCATGCTGTTCAACTTTTGAAGCGTCCATTATGTCACGCAACCATGTGCAATACAGTGTATGAGAGCATTAAAGAACATTTATCCTCACACCTGCATGTTACTTTTGTAAATTAGAGATGCCTGTGTGCTATGCACATGCCGCGCAGATAATGAACCGAACCATTATTGCGTGAGGTGGGTTGGCTCACTTTCATTTGACTTGCCCTCGGACATTAGAAATGCGAAGATACAGCTTGATAAAGGGCAAAAGAGTGTCACTGGAAACAAAAGTTCACTGTATGTGTATACGAAACCTCGTAACAAGAAAATTGAATATACGTATAAGTCTCCAATAAATCAAGGTATCTAAGAGGAAGTCACTGTATATAATGCTTCAAACAAGGCAAATAAAGATATTGCAAAATCACAGATACACAGATCACAGAATCCTAAGGCCTACCCCCCCCCCCTCCACTCCACCTGATAAAATCGCACGCGACGGAAGGTGGTACGCTTCCTCCCCACTTTTCTCCCTTACGCACACAAGACTGAGCCACCATCATAAGCTCACCTATGCCCCCCCCCCCTCTTACGCTTTCACTCGCACATGCAGCATGCGGCGCTTGGTCATGATTTTATCGCCCTTAGGCTTTATACGGAACATGAGGGCGATGGCAGGAATGTGGCCTGGAATGTCCATATAATTGCTATCACAATAATATAATACGAGTATCTGGCAACCGAAGCATCCTGTGGCCCATTACTTTCCGCAAAAGAAGTGACAAAATGGAGCTTTCACGATACGACAATTCGCCGCGCTGCAGCAATGTCTTTTTTTTTTTTTTGTGGGGCGAGGGCATCCAAATGAAAATGTGAAGGAAAGCAAGTTGGCCGCGATCAAATGCCTGCTTTGGGCACCTACCAAAGGAATATCAAAGAAAACATGAGACACTTGGTCCATAGAGAAACATACACATACTGCTCGGCATCCTACACCAGTGAGACAAGACTTTCTGGAGAGGTTGCACTCAAGCGAACGCGATGAAATCCGTCAAGTTGCCACAGTGATGGTGGTGAGCGACCATTGTTTATGTTTCACGTCTGCTAGCCAGAAAGTGTCCAAAACTCTGCCAGGCGAAAATCCACTCAGCCAGAGAAGTGCACCATGCAGTGATCGGGCAACACGAGAAAAACGCATGCGTTCTGGCTGCCTCTGGCAGCTCGTGGCTAGCAAAAACAAGAGAATTGAAGAGGCTCAATGTGGTCCTTGCAAATAAAACTCAAAGGAGAAAAATATGAACGTAGTTACCTTTGCTGGCTTTAGTGTCTTCACATGGATGCTTTGGTGCAGGTGAAAAAAATGTTGATATTCTTTTCTGTGACATGACGGCACAAATGAACCACCACAATGCTTCGTCTCATCAGACTTCGCTGCGTGCTTTGACAATTTGTCTGATAGTGTGTTGATTTGGCTTGTCTCGTTGTATGGTCCGATGTACGACTTTGAAAACTTGATGCACCTTTGGCGTCAAATGTTTCTAGCAACATTAAACCCACAAAGTTCCGGAATTGAAAATCTAAAGCACAACTTTGGAAATGTCAATGAAACTTTCGCATCAAAAGTTTATTAGAACCTTGTACCCATACAGTTCCGGAATTAAAACCTGTGCACACTCCGTAGGTTCCACGGCCTCTGCGAGATGCCTCAACGAGCCCGCTCGCCATCGAAACGCCCTTGAAACTTTGTGCTCGGTTGGGGCTCCTTGCATTATGTGACGCCAGGTGCATGGGCGTTGCCACAAAATACAGCCAGTTCACAATGATCGCGCCGCAATGTCTTTTCGAGCATGAAAAAGACATTCTAGACAAAATACAGAATGATTTCCAAAGCCAGGAGTTGCTTTGGTCGATGGTGCAGTGCATGACAGCACGAAAAAATTTTGAGGGGGGGGGTCTGAAGCCCCATAAGCCCTCCCCCCCCCCCCCCCCGATTATGCCCCTGATGACATAGTTGTGATACATTATAGAGTATCCCTTCCTGAAGCCAGCCTGTTCCATTGGTTGACTGAAGTGCAGTGTTGCCCTTATTCTATTGGAAATTCTCTTGGTGAATATATAATACTGGGAGTGAGCTAATGGGCGTATAATTTTTCAATTCTTTAACGTCTCCCTTTTTCTGAATTAGTATAATAGTGGAATTCTTCCAGTTCTGTAGGTAATAAAAAGTTCTATTGTGAATCAATATAAGCCTGGGTCCTTTATTAGACTGTATATAGAAATCAATACTAAAAGCCGTCATAATCACTCTCATCAGGGCTGCCAGAGAATCACAAGTCAAGTATGTCGAATTCGACAAACGGTACCTTGATATCTGCCTCAGCTTCAGAATGTTTAATTCTTGCGCAGTCAACTTCACTGAGCTTGAACAAGGCCAGGAAGAGGCAGCATTTGCTTGCATATTGTCTCTGTTTCATATTTTATAGCGTATATTTCATACACTAAACTATATCCAGAGTTTCCAGACTGAGCTGGTAATATTGCTTGTGCACAGCGACAACCATTGCTGAACTGACTTTGCTCTGCGATTTTGTGCAGGAAATGTTTGCAGGTTGTTGTCTGGCCTCGTTGACATTGCACACCTCCAATTTTAAGAAATACAATCGTGTATAGTCCAGACCCCGCGAAATTTCAACGTTCAAGTTTCTATAGTCCGGAAAACCTTGTATTACTACAATAGAAACTTATAATGGCTGATACGGATAACGCCAGCTTCTTAAATAAGAAAAAAGAGGAGTGTCAATGATTTGAATGCTTGTAATTTTTCTGGATGTGTTGTTTAATTTCCCAGCCATGGTGGCCGCATTTCGATGGGTGTGAAATGCGAAAACACCCGTGTACTTAGATTTAGGTGCACGTTGAAGAAACCCAGGTAGTCCAAATTTCTGGAGTTCCCCACTACGGCATGCCTCATAATCAGAAAGTGGTTTTGGCACGTAAAACCCCATCATTTTCTTTATCTTGTTAAAAGCTTGTTATCTTGTTATTGTTGAATGTATACATTGCTTGCATTTCAGGCTTTTGGGGCTGACTTCACTGCGCATTCCTGCTTGCAATTCAACGGGGCCAACGGAGGCAGACATAAGGGTGCTGCAGTTTAGGTCACTGCATTGGACACTCTACGTCAGCCCTCTGGTGTTGCTGAGTTTCTATTTTACTGTTGCCACTGTGACTCGACTGCAACTCCTGCAGCAGTTGGTGAGCTAAGCCCCGATTGGTCACTTAGTGGACTTTTTAATTTAGCTTTCACTTGAATGCCTTAGTGCTGAAGATTTCCTGGCTGAACGGAAATTATGAGATGAGTTTGTGACAACTGCAGAAACAACTTAAGATGTGCTAGCTGTTGAAATATAACACACTTACACTGTTTCACTATTAAGAAAGTTATATGAAGGGTTCTTTCTTTGCTGCAAATTTTCTGAATTTTCCGAATGAGAGAGATGTAATTTGTGATGTTATGTTTATCGTTTGAGCATCCAGATTTGGTAGACTCTATACTCCGTTTTGTACATAGCAGTCAATGCTGTAGAAGCTATGCAAGAAGTTCGGTCACGAAAAGTCATCACTCCGCGCGTTCCGTCCATGCTTCGCTGCACGCCAACAGCGTTCACTCACACGAGTATGCATCTGAGGATCCTCGTGATGGGTTGCAAATAAAAAACCAGAAAAGAGCAACAAAAATAAAAATGATCTAGAACACCGCATTAGCAGCCGTATACCATGTGTGTTTGTTTCTAAGGAATAAAACTTGTTTCATTCAATACTGAGCCTGTATAAAAAACAGTTGCGCACAATTGCAGTAAAAAAAACATCAAACTATATACAAGTGCAAGCTAAGCCATTGCAGGAAGTCTCTCTAGCCTCCACAGCATTGACAGCTATGTATGGAACGGAGTATAGGTCAGAAGCAATTTCTGTAGTTGTGATAACTGTTCAATTATTGATCTTATATGGCTAATGCATTTGAGCAGTTCAAAGCCTGTCTTCAACTTGCCAAACAATCTTGCCAAAACAATCAAATCCTGAATAAAGGAGTCATCTTGAGAACTACACAATTATTTCCCCTTCACAGGCTTGTTGAAATAGAATCTGATTAAAAAAAAGTGATTGCCTATGATGTCAATCTCGCTACCCCCACCTATGATCATGCAGGCAATGTCAGCCTTTGCTAAGCCCCATGAGCTGGTGCCTTGCGGATGGCCTACGTAATCTTCTTGCATTTGGCACCAGTGTAGAGTCCTTTGCCAGTCTCATGTTAAATCTACACCACTATTTATCGTGCATCACCTCTGAACCTCATCAGATTTTTGGCTTTTTGCATTCGCCACCACCAGCGCTAAATGTCTGGGCAACTTACGGTTAGAAAAAGAAATAAATAAAGACAAAATCAGGCTGGCCTCAAGGTAGAAGCTGTGGAACCATGCAAGTAGTGACAGTGGCAACATATGACTTGGCTGGTGGCTGATGAAATCAATGTCAGTCCTTCATAGTTCCTAGTCTTTTTAGCTTTCAGCGAGCCTGCAGAAGTTAATTGATTGTTTGCATAGCTTTCATTGGAACACCTTTTATCAAAGCTTTATTTGGCTGTAAAGTTTGTTATTCTTCAAACTTAGTCATTTAATATAAAAATTTGAAAAGTTTATTAATGCAGCTGTTAATTTTGTGTATAACTGGGCAAATTACACCCTACATAAAGGTACCAATTGGGACAATTTAACAGTAAACATAAAGTTACTGAGATTTGTATTGCTGTAATTAAAAAAAAATTTGGTGGAAGATAAGACCTTTAGCCAACTTTGCCAGTTTTGTTTTCATTATTTGTTGCACACTCGGAAGCGTATGCAATACGCAACACTGTTGGAAAGTTGTGTGGCAGTTGTATCATTGTGTGAATATATGCTGTTACTCTCAAGATTTATTTATTTATTTACATGTACTCATGGAGGAACTATAGCAGGAGTGGCAGAGTATAAAAATGCATTAATTCAGAAGGCAGTAGAACAAAACCATACAAAAGGAAGGAAAATGAAAGCTATTGTAATTACACATACAAAAAAATGGCAAGCAAAAAGTAGTCAGCAGTAAAAAAAGAAAACAAGTGCGCTAATGAATAACTGCAAGTAAAAGGCAAAATAAAATCGAAGACCAAGAATGCAAAAACTAACCAAAACAGGAACGACGCCAGCAGGGCACTAATAGCATAGTTGCAAGTTGCAGAAATGTAGACACAGAAAAAAAAAGGTTAATGATTTGTTAGAGCATCAAGAAGCATATGAACGGGTACTAAATAGATATCACCAAGTAAAGTATTTAGTTTTTCATTGTTTGAGGAAAGAAACTGTATTTAAACGTTTTGGTAGGTGAATAGTAAGGCTTGACTTTAAAGGGGCCCTGAAACACTTTTCTAACTAATCATGAAATGGCGTCACTATTAAAGGACGTCGTCTCATAAATCTCATTCCACGAAAATGTTTTTAATCCTTCAATTATAAGTGGAGTTATTGCACCACTACCCAGCCTTCTCTGTCTTTTCATCTCCACTAGCGTGCTGGAAGACAAGGTAGCGCAAATCCCCAGCCAAAAGTTGAGTGTCGCAGTGACGAAAGGGCTTGTCATGGCACCTTGTGGCAGCTGCAGAGGGCTACACTATGCAGCACACTGCTTCCATCTCAGAGGCCAAGCGCAGCTAATGCAGCTATGTGCTGTGCAAAGATTAAACAATTTTTTTGTCTTTTTTAGTTCGCTGACATATATATGTATTTGTCATTTGTTAAACTCAAAATTAGCAATTATGTATTAGTGAAACCTCGTTAAACCGTAGTTGGCCGGAGCTCGGAAAAAGTATGTACTAAACAGTAGTACTGCTTAACCGAAATAGCATGAGCTCGCCCACTTACCTGTCAAAAATGGAACTCTGAGAGAGTGCGGTGAAAGGGGAAGAAGACATGCAGTATTTATTCACTTCGTGCTACAAAAGTGTTATTTTCGTTTGATGCCATGGTGGCCTAGCAGCGACAACAGCGGCCTCAAACTTACTGAAGCTGCAAGCCAGCTTTTCAGCCAGCCCTCTCTTCTCGGCAAACACTCGCATGGCAGATTCCTCGTTGGTGTTACATGTTCTCCGTGCACGCGGGCGGTAGCGCTGCAGAAGTCGCGGGGCACCTTTTTCATTGCGGGGTGCTGTTCTCGTCGTGACGACTGGATTCATGAGGCTGACGTAACACGCAGCTTCTGCCACTGTCGGGCCTGAATCACCCATGCTGTCGCTTTCCGTGTCGTCCTCATCACTGTTGCTAGTTGACACTTCGGCAACAAAAAAGGCAATGATGGCGAAAAGTCGAGCCTTGTAGCCGACATCTCTTTGCGGTCGCAGCAGCGCTGCTGAGCAGCTTCTTCGCTTTCCAAATACCACACACCGTAGTTAACAGTAGATCTCTGTCGCGTGCCAGCGCCGACTTCTTCGTGTCAAGTTCGACAGCACAAACAATTTCTAATTTTTCTTCTATGCTGAGCACCCTGCATGTTTTTCATCCAAGCATCGGCATGACGCGATTCCTTGTTTGCTCAACGCCACAACGCTCTCTGGCACGGCACTGAAATGATGTTGATGTTGATGTGGCTTCACGTGCAAATGCGCAGGGCACTTGGAGGCCGTTGTTCTGATCTGAGGCTTGTTGTTCTGCCGGGACGCCCGATGAAGACGATGCACCACTGTGTTTGTGCGACGAAAAGTGGAAACACTATGTGTTAACCGACATGTACGCAATAAGCTGGTACGGTTTATCCGCATACAAAACACATTATGCTCAATGGCCGCTGAGTCAGGGATTTGACTTTACTACTATTAAAACAAAACTACTGTTCAAGTGGGTACGGTTTAATGAGGTTTTACTGTACTGAGAATGTTGTCGCAGTCATAAAATTAGCGAATAGTGTTAGTTGGCCAACTGCTTTCGATCAGCTTTTGATGCCGACATTGTCAATGCGAGAGCAATCATTTGTTCATTGCTTTTGACACGAGACTATAAATTCCTTGGTGCATGCATTGCAGTAATATTTGGCTGACATATTCACAGCAGTTTCTTTAACAGATGGGTAACGTTTTCTTACTATGTTAGAAAAGTGTTTCAGAGCCCCTTTAAGGTCATGGTGACTGCCTGTGCAAGATGAAGTGGCAAAACATAGTTACTCATTATTCGAGAGATGACGCAAAGAATTTCCTATATAATTAAGGCACTTCAATCATTCAAAACTCAATGCACTGACAGATACTGTATTGTAGTCAAGCATATGCTGTATATCATTTGGCATGTTATCACAGGCAGTTTGGAAAATCAGCTCAGACTTGTAGACTGCTGATGTGTTCTCCATTCAGTAGAATAGCTGCCAAGGTGTGGTGCCGATGAACATGCCCATGGCCAGGTTGTAAATACATAAACATAAATGCCCAAGAAAGTGGACGAAGGGACAGCCATCACAATTGGCAGCGCACTCTTTGCATCATGCAGAGGTTGTGGGTTCTGCTTCTACCTACAACAAAGTTATTTTCTTTCAATTTCATCTCCCTTTAAATTTTTTTAATAATATCAAGTTGACAAAAATTTAATTCTCATTTACAATTAATTCTGCAGTTCATAAGAAAGGTTAATTTTCCCATGCCTTCCTTGGCTTCACTGTCTGTTAGCATCACATGTTCCTTGCTAGAAAGTGTAGCATAGCCAGAATGAGCCCTGCTTTCTTTCACTTTTTTTTCCTCTGAGCACAAACTGGAGAATTTTATATTGTTGTAACCTGTTTTGTCACAGTGCAGTGAAAAGTATTGTGCCCATTTGAGAGTTTGTGCCCCTATGCCCTTCTTTCTTCCCTCCACTGTAACCAGTTTGTAGCCTTTAGAACAAGCAGCAGCAATTAGCGCAAACAAAAAGACAACTCATGCGGGAAGAAACGACAAATACGAGCGATTTGTTGAGTAGTGCTTGTTTGTCATTTCATCCTGTGCAAGTTTCTTTTTGTTTCTTATAATTGTCCTCGTCAGCAATACAAGACCAACTAGCCCAACAATTCATTCATCTTAGCTGTAACTAATTAAAAGAGGAATAAGCTCAAGGGACTTCAGATCTCATTCCTGTGCTGCTCTTGAAATAATTGTAAAAAATGTGTTAGAAAAGTTCTTAGGAAACAGTTTTACAAGGCTAACCAACTTTGTTTTGCGAGTTACCGCTTGATTCAAACAGTGGATTGTTTCTTTAGGAGACAACAATTTTCCCTCTTACACAATTAGCGGAGCACTTGATTGCCAGAGAATTTGTGCCAGAGCAAGTTGGGAAAATGAGTGCAAATTGAGGAAATATGAGAATGCTTGTATGGTGAACACCTTTCAACTAATGCTTCCTAATAATGAAGAACTGCCTTTTCCTTACTTCTGATAATTTTTCAGCAGCTCGGTAGCAAATGTTGACAACTTTTTTTCTCTTTATATCTCTTGCTCATAGTCTCACGAATCTCCCAGCTTGGTAACGACAAGTGGTGTTGTAAGCCACGTTCCTCGCCAGGACTCCAAACGCAGTTCACAGCGATCGGCAATCTCCTTCTCTCGAAGGCACAGAAAAGAAAGCGGGGTAACTTTTGCTGCGTTGCACTTGCTTCCTTTTAGTTTGTTTACCCTAGCTTCAGTGTACATGCTGATCATAATGTTGCAGAACATGCATGCCAAAGATTTTTGCACAAATGTTTTACAGCTTGGAGATATTGCTGGAGGATAACTTTGCCATATTGAGGTATTCAAGCAAAGATTGATCCTCATTACATAGATGTCTGTTTCACTGGCAAAATAATTCTCTACAAACAGGAGTATTTAAAATGTAGTAAAATCAATGTTACATTATTTATTTGTTCTGCAACATTGCCATTTTGTGCTGTTCCTTTTAAGTTTTAGCACCTTGGTGTTTATTTTGAGCTCTGGCTTTTAAATTTGCACTGAATTTTTTTAGAGGACTGTGTTAAGTGTCTGCCATAAATAGCACCCATGTATAGCTTTATACATGAGCAAGGCATAAGCTTTAACCATATGCTGTTGTAAAGTTTGTCAAAGTATTCATTTTGGATACGTGTTACGGAATGAAGGCAGGCATAAAGCACTGCACAACCTGCATAGTAGGAATGGTAATGGAAGTATTATTGCCTCAGGTCAGCTTTGTTGAAATGTATTAGTGTATATGTAAGTTATAATTGCATAACTGTATTAACTGACTCACTACAGTGAGGCTTTTCTTATCTTCTTTATTAGTCTCTCTTGCTTTTACATGTTAGAATGTGCAAGACTATCTTTTTGTCTGCCATTCATTTAGTAACTCGTATTGCTTACTTGGACCTCAGTAGCACAATTGCATTGCCATTCCATTTGAATCTGATTGTCTCATCTCCTGTCATATTCACTCAAGTAGCACCTGAATTATTTCTAGAATCAGCCACTTGGCCCTGACAGATGTGTAAGAATGGAATGGAATCAAATATGAAGAATCACTGCATTATGCGAACCCTGGATTGCTTAACCTTTTGAGAGCTTGATTAGCTTAGATTTTTTTTAAGCTCGTTGGTAGTAACACTAGATGCCACTTTCAAAGTGGTTTTATTGCTGTGCCATTGCTGGTTATATTGCATTGACAAAAGCTCTGTTGTGAGGTTATTTCAGCCCATACGAGCTCAGGCTCTTGATTTTGGGATTGCTAAATTCAAAGCTAATGCAGCCTTGGAAACTTTTCGCAAGAGGCTCTATGGCACTGTAATGTTTTCTCAGGTGACTCGTGAGAACTCGGATATACTAAAACTCCGAAAGAAAGCCAAAGCCATTCTCCAAAAAGAAAATGAAAAGTTGAGCAATTTATTTATATGCTTTAAAAAATTCCTTGCATTTTCATTTCATCCCTGTGCAAGAACTCAAGTACTCATGAGAGAATTTGTGTGTAACATACTTTGCAGTTGCACGACAGTTGCACACAGCATGCAAGTGGTCTGTCACAAGCAGCAGATGCTGGGCAGAAAAAGCACAGTGTTTTCGAGAACGCGCATGCACCGACCCTCTCTCTTTTTCTTCCTTCACAGCTTTGTCTGCCTGTTTAAAAAAAATTTTAAGTCACTTAAAAATTTTTTTATGTCACTGGCTTCAACTTCTAGTAGCTTCTAGTAGGGATGATAATGGAAGTATTATTGCCTCAGTTCAGCTTTGTTAGAATGTATTAATGTATATGTAAGGAATTATTGCATAACAATACTAATTGCCTTGCTACAGTGAGACAGTTAATATTGTTAATATAGGGAGGCAGTTAATATAGTCTATCATCACTGAGCCACAGCTTTCCTAAACGTAGTTTCAGAAACTGTAAACAAGGAGGCATACATGTACAGTGACAGTACAGTGTACAGTGACAGTGTACAGTACATATATCTGCTTTTTTGTTGTCTTTACGTACTACTTGCACTGGACAGTTCAACCAACTAGCAAAACTAGACGCTCAGGTCAGCATGCAGTTAGGCGTCCTAGCATGTTATGCTTTCTAATTGGCCTCCCTGCATGTCACCATTAAGCATTCATGATCTTGTGTGTGCTGTGAGCCTCAGTCTTTGAAATATTTGTCAAAGCATCAGTTTATGCATTTGTTTTGATGAATACCAATTAATGTGGATTTAAGTCATTACAGGAGCAATAAAATTGTCCCACATACGGGGTGGAAGTGTTAACATGCATCTCAGCCATGGCTCATAATGTTCTGTCACACAGTACCGTGCTGCCAGAAATAACTGGGACACAGTGCACAGATCGAAGTGTGTTGCGTGATTTAATGAAATTTATGGTATTAGTGTTCATACTTAATAAGCATAGCACTGCTGTCCTATTGTGGCAACACATTTGCTTCACATATTGCACCTGGGAGCTGTTATAGATTTTTCATGCCTAAGCATAACTTAGAACTGTTGCATAAGCTCAGCAGAAATTCTGATAAGGATGTAGTCATTTTAAATACAGGGTGTTTCAGTGAACACTTTCAAACATTTAAAAAAATTGTCTGTGGCAGATAGCACAGCTCTGGTCCATGAGCTGGTCTACTCAAAGAAGCGGGCATTACTTGCTACAAAAATTGAAATGCACTCTCGATTAATTAACAAAAGTTCACTAATTAAGTGTTTAACTAGTTACCTTATGGCACATATTCCAATTTACAAATTCTAGTGGGTAAGACTGCAAGGCATATCCATTTGAAAAGAATTGTGTGGACGACATAATTTACGAGATATGCGCCCGCAAACTTGCAGTAAGAATGCACTGTCATTCCACTTACTTTCTTAACAAAACATTGTTTCATGAATTGAAGCACAGAAGTAAACTGGGACACCAATACATTTCTCCACAAAGTTAAGGAATTATCTCGAAACTGGTGTCATCCTGGGAATTTGTCCCAAGCAGATCCGCCTTGCGAACTGCCCGGCTAGAATTTGTAAATTGCAATATGTGCCATAAGGTAATTAGTTAAAAACCTAATTAGTGAGTTATTCTTAATCAGTGAATTAAGCATTCTAATTTTTGTGCAAGTGATGGCCGCCTCTTCAACTAGCCCAGCGCATGGACTAGAATTGTGCTATCTGCCACTTAAAAAAATTTTTAAAGTGTTCGCTGAAACACCCGGTAGATGAATTGGAACATTGGGCAAGATGTCGATTTATAATTAAGGGCAGAGAAAGGATCACAAAAAATGAGCACTGAACTTCAACCAAATTTTGTTGCAGAAAAGTGAGCAGTTAATACCCATGATGCATACACAACCCACTATGAATATGTCACGAAATAAAGTAAACCGGCAGAGCCAAAAAAAAAAAAATCAAGAACTTAAGGCTGACATGACAAGTTGGTATCAATATCACTCTGCTTCACTGCTGGTACATGCAAACAAGCACATGTCTAGCCTTGGCCAAAAAGAAGTATTCCATTTTCCAGAAGAAAAATCAGACTGAGCAATGCTTTGGCCTATTTTTTTTTTTTTCATATGATGGCCTTCAACCAGTTCGCGCATGTTGATGAAAGCGTCATTACGAATGGGTCTGCAGCCACAGTCCCAGCATTACATTGCATTGCTAATTAGCGATATGCCGCACCTTATAATGAGCTATCATATTGCATCAGGGGACAAAGATCATAGGGGTTACAGATGTTGGGCACCCCAATACTATAGTTTATCCTGTTGCAGAAAAAATTCTTAGATGCTTGAATCATCGCTTGAAAGAGAACTGCAGTGAGAAACAGAATGCATACTGAAACAAGTGACATACATTTTGTATGTGCATGCTCTGTCACATCACATGAAGGTTGCCTTGAAACATGACATCAATGTTGTATATTTGTAAGAAGGCTTAGACTGATGCCTTAGACAGAGTGCATGCAAATAGAATTGCCCCAGGACACATGGTCTGCAAAGTGAAGCATTGAATGCAGTTTGGTTCTTTCATAAATGCTGTTGTGTATGTTCTTCCAATCTCGTGAGCTGGTAGAAGCCTATCATATCAAGAAGGGCCAAGTGCATAAATCAGGCTTCAATTTGCTTTTTGGAAATTGAAATAGGTTTCTTTGATGGCAGCTAGGCATGTGCTTGTTTGCTGTATTGAAGTTGTAGGATGTTGGTGTTAACATGTCATGTCATTAAGTTTTATTGCAATAGCAGTTATGCAGCCACTTCGGGAACATTCACGCTATCGGTACCCTCTTTGCCACTGTGCTGTCGTGGTATTAGCACATCTGCAGCCTGTGTGGAGGGAGCTAGAAAGTTTTCAGACACATGAGCAACATGCTTTGCATTAGGCTGCAAAAAATGACAAGGCTGAGTGGACACACCATCACACTCTGACCAATTGGTTCCTGCTGGGCAGCTGTGTGCCATTCATCTGGAAGGCTAGTCAATGGCCTGAGTGAAATGGAAAGTAAGAATCATGCAGCTAAACCTATCTAATCCTTTCATTGGGCACTCACAAATGGTGGCAGTTTTTTTGCGAGTCTCATCTTGTACGCCATCGATGTGCATTGCCAGCACAGCAACGCTGCTGGTGGCACTCGTCACACACACCTGGTAGCTGTAGGGCACTGTTTCCCCAACATGCTGTGTTGTACCAACATGTCACTTCTGTGTATTGTTAGAACACCAACCAGGGAACTCGAGTGCAGCACTAAACCTTGCTTTTGCGGTCATTGCTCTACCCTTCGGGTGAAACTCTCTCTACCTTCTTCTTCTTCTTTTTTAATGCCAGTTTATGCTGTTTCATGTTTTGAAAGTGTGCTAGTGTGAGCTTCATAATATTGTCACGCGCTAACACAAGAGTAAGTGACAGTACGATCAGCCAGAGACGAAAAATGCCAAGCACTGAGCGACGGTTCTCCAGCTGGCGCGGGATCTTCAACTTCGTCGTCTTCTTCGCCGTTTTGCTGGGCACGCAATGCTGAATGTTCGCTGGCTCAAAACACCAGGTGGCATTATTCCCCCTCCCTATGAAGCATCGACTCGATGCTCAAACACAAGACGTACACGGAAAGTACGCACATTAGGTAAGACATGAAAAAAAAGGGGGGAAACACGCTAGCACACATACGGGCATGCACACGAGGCAAGAAAATGGGTTCTGTCGTCGGGAACAAAAAAAGAAAAAAAAAACACTTCGCAGTTCTTTGGAGGACGACGCGACGACAGCAAAAAACAAAAGTTTGTTTCACCAGTAGACTTAACATCACCGTGCAAAATACGGCTTGAGGCGGACGACATGTACAGTCTCTGCGCGTGGTAAACAGCGCTTGGGCGATGGTAGGTCTCCGTCTGGAACCACTTCATAGTTCACGTCACTTACACGCCTTAGTACTGTGTATGGTCCGAAGTACTTGCTCAGGAGTTTCTTGCTGAGGCCTCGCCGTCTAATGGGGGTCCAAACCCAAACTTGGTCACCAGGCTCATAGGTAACTTGTCGATGGGGAAGATTGTACCTTATGGCATCTGTACACTGCTACTGTCTTATGTGGACACGGGCCAGTTGACGTGCTTCCTCGGCACGCTGAATGTACTCCTCGACGTCAGGAGCTAACTGGTCGAGCTGATCGATGTCTTCATATGGAATCATGGCGTCTAGCATAGTTTGAACATCTTGACCATAAACGAGGTGAAACTGCGCAAATCGTGTGGTTTCCTGTGTGGCAGTGTTGTACGCAAACGTTACAAATGGCAGGATTCCGTCCCACGTTTTGTGCTGCACATCGATGTACATAGAGAGCATGTCTGCCAGTGTTTTGTTTAGTCTTTCTGTCAAGCCGTTAGTCTGAGGGTGGTATGCAGTGGTCTTTCGATGACTTGTGCAACTCAACTTCAAGATGTCGTCCAGAAGCTTCGCCGTAAATGCCGTCCCTCAGTCAGTGATGACGAATGATGGTGCGCCATGCCGAAGCACAATGTGATGCATAAAAAACTGGGCAACTTCAGATGCTGTCCCACGTGGTAGTGCCTTCGTCTCAGAGTAACGCGTCAAGTAATCAGTTGCGACAATGATCCACTTATTGCCGGAGGAAGACAAGGGAAATGGTCCAAGAAGGTCCATTCCAACTTGATCAAACGGCATACGCGGAGGGTCGATGGGCCATAGAAGGCCTGCAGGCTTGAAGGGTGGTGACTTTCGGCGCTGGCATTCACGGCATCCTTTCACGTAGCGTTTGACGCAAGCAGTCAGTCTAGGCCAGTAGTACAGTTGCCGTACCCTGTCCAGAGTCCTTGAGTAACCCAAGTGACCAGATGTCGGCTTGTCGTGGCAGGCTAATAGGATGTCGTCGCGAAGGGCTTCAGGCACTACTAGAAGATGTGGTTTATCACCGGCACCTGTGTTTCTTTTGTATAAGATGCCCTCTCGAAGGCAAAATGACGACAACCGTCGCAAAAGTGGGCGAGGAATGGGCGCGATGCCGCCTTCTAAGTGATCAATGATGGGCTTTAACTCAGCGTCCAATCGTTGTTTAGCGAGCAGGTCCGGTCTGCTGAGGGCTCCCAGGAAGGCGCTGTCGTCTTCCTCGTCAGGATTCTGAGATTCAACAGGTGCTCTTGATAGCGTGTCAGCATCTTCATGTTTCCTACCAGACTTGTATACGATGGTGATGTCAAATTCCTGGAGTCGCAGACTCCAACGTGCCAATCGTCCAGAAGGGTCTCGGAGGTTGGTCAACCAGCACAAAGCGTGATGATCGGTCACAACGTTAAATAGCCGCCCGTAGAGATACGGTCTAAACTTTGTAGTAGCCCAAATAACCGCGAGGCACTCCTTCTCTGTGGTGGAATAATTGGACTCTGCCCGTGACAGAGTGCGGCTTGCGTAGGCGATAACTCGTTCAGTTCCGTCTTGCCGTTGCACCAGGATAGCTCCGAGACCGATATTGCTGGCGTCAGTGCGTACTTCTGTGTCAGCATCCTCATCAAAATGACCGAGCACGGGAGGAGAAGACAATCGACGTTGTAGCTCCGCAAAGGCAGTCTGTTGTTCATCAGTCCAGAGGAATGGCACGTCGTCACGTGTAAGGCGAAATAGTGGCTCTGCAATCTTAGAAAAATTTTCAATGAAGCGTCGATAATAGGCACACAAGCCCAAAAACCGTCGGACACTTTTCTTGTCGGTTGGAGTGGGAAAAGCAGCTACGGCATCAGTCTTCTCGGGATCGGGCCGAACACCTGCCGCGCTCACGACGTGACCAAGGAACTTCAGTTCCTCGTAACCGAAATGGCATTTCTCTGGCTTGAGTGTAAGGTCAGCCGATCGAATGGCTTCGAGTGCATTCCGAAGGCGTCGAAGGTGCTCGTCAAAAGTCTCCGAAAAGATAACGACATCATCGAGATAGACGAGGCAGCTTTTCCATTTGAGGTCAGCGAGAACTGTATCCATCATTCGCTGGAATGTGGCTGGCGCGGAACAGAGGCCGAAAGGGAGTACTCTAAATTCGTAAAGGCCGTCCGGAGTCACAAACGCAGTTTTCTCGCGGTCCCGCTCATCTACTTCAATTTGCCAGTAGCCACTTTTCAGATCGATAGAGGAGAAATACTTCGCGCGCCTCAGTCTATCCAGAGAATCGTCGACACGAGGCAACGGGTACACGTCTTTCTTTGTGACGTTGTTTAGCTTCCGGTAGTCAACACAAAACCGAAGCGTGCCATCTTTCTTTTTAACGAGAACGACCGGTGATGACCAGGGACTGCATGAAGGCTGTATTACGCCGTCTTGAAGCATTTCCTTCACCTCCGTTTGAATCGCATATTGTTCGGTCGGGTAAACACGATAAGGCTGTTGCCGTATGGGGGACACGTCGTCATAGGTGATGATACGGTGTTTCGTAATCGACGTTTGACGTATCTTCGGCGACCGTGCAAAGCAAGAGTGGAACTCGAGCAACAGTTCGCGAAGGTGTTGTTTGTTCTCTTCAGGAAGCGTTGGACTAATGTCGACGTTGCGTATAGATGGTTCAGCATTGTCGATTGCCTCGGAAACAAAACACTCAGTGACATCGGCGATCGGGTCGGCGTAGGCGATGACAGTACCGGGGAAAAGGTGCCAGTGTTCGTAGCTGAAGTTCGTGACAAGAGCCTCACAGTGGCCATCATGGAGATCAATAAGGCTTCTTGCTACACAAACACCTTGAGAAAGCAGGAGAGAGCGATTGCTTTCTGTGACCGCTTCACCGTGTAAGAGTCTGTCACATGCCACCTGAACCACGACACTTGCACGTGGTGGTAACGTGACAGCGTCGTCGATGACACGAAGAGGTGCTCGAGGGTGGATGGTGTTGGTCGTCGCTGCGGCGCTCTTTGTCAAGAAAGTGACAAGGCGTTGTCGAATGTCGATGATAGCTCCGTGCTCCCTGAGAAAGTCCATGCCGATGATTAGGTCTCGAGAACACTGAGGGAGAATGCTCAAGCTGGCAACAAACGTAGAGCCGCGAATCTGTATTCTTGCCGTGCACATGCCGAGTGGGGTGACGATGTGCCCGCCAGCTGTACGAACTGGCATTTGATTCCAAGGCGTCGTCACTTTCTTCAGAAGGGTGGCCAGTTTTTCGCTGATTATAGAATAATCCGCTCCAGTGTCCACTAAAGCAGTCAATTCACGACCGTCGAGCAGTACAGGAATGTCCAAGGAAATTCTTTTTCTGTAAGCAGCAGGTACTGTCGTCGTCGATGTATCGTCGGTCCGCGCACGCTTCAGTGGAGGTCCTTGAGCACGTCCAGACTGAGCGGCCTCGCCACCGAAGGCCGCTGTGGTTAGCTTTCCCGGCGCGGGCTGGGCGACTGACCCCGCACCACGCTCGAATACGTACGGCGAGTCGGAGAAAACCGCTGCAGCGAAGGGGAGCGTGACTGGTGTTGGTCGCGGCGAGTTTGCTGAAAATTCGCGTAGTCCGAGCTCTCGATAGGAGCACTGTCGGTAGACGTGCCCAGCTTCGCCACAGTGAAAGCAAAGGGGACGGCGATCAGGTGCCTGCCACACGTCTGATTTCCTTGGGGCCTGTCGGTGGTCCTGGTAATACGAGGCCACTTGGACGGGCTGTAGCATGGCCGGGCACGTGGTGCGAAGCGGGGAGGGAGGTGGGGCAGGTTGCCTCAAAGCTTGCGCATACGACATACGGGAGCTGTCAGTTCTTAGCGGTCGAGCTTCTGTGTTGAAGGGTGGTTCTCTTAGCGCTTGCTGGACTTCGTCACGGAGAACGCTGGACAAGGAGTTGAGCGTCGGCTGTGAGGGTACCGACAGCTTCTGGAGTTCTTCGTGGATTACGGAATGAATGAGCTCTCAAAAGAAATCGACGTGGCCTCCGAGAGCTCCGAAGAGGTCCTTAGGTGAGGCAGCGTTCACTTGGCGTTCGTATGGTGGTGCCCGCTGCCGGAGCGTCTGTTCCATGGTGACGGCCTCGGAAAGAAATTCTGACACAGTCTTGGGAGGACTGCGCACGAGACCGCCGAACAGCTGCTCTTTCACTCCGCGCATCAGGTATCGCACCTTCTTTTCTTTCGACATGCTGGGGTCGGCTCGTCGAAAGAGACGCGTCATGTCCTCGACATACATTGTGACACCTTCGTTCGGCATTTGTATACGGCACTGGAGATCACGCTCAGCTCGCTCCCGGCAATCAGGGCTCGCATACGTCTCAAGAATCCGGCGTTTGAATTCTGCCCATGAATTTGGGGCATCTGCACGGTTCTCGTACCAAACACGTGCACCATCGTTAAGGCTGAAATATACGTTTTTCAGTTTCTCTGCGTCATCCCACTTGTTGAACGCGGCAACACGTTCATAGTGGACCAGCCAATCTTCAACATCCTCATGTATGGCGCTGTGGAAGGGATTTGGCGTTCGCAGATTCAGTAGCGTACAATGAATCGGTGTTGGGCCTTCCATACCAGTTGGCATGGTCGGAGCTGCCATTTTCTCTGGGAGAAGTCCAAACTCAGGGGCTTGTTCACGGATCCTTCTGCTGGCGCGGTGTACAGGCGTAACCACCGGTACGGGGCTGGAGCTCCTGCTGCTCGGAGGGGTGTGGTTCATAGATTAGAGTACCCAGCACCTCCACCAGTTTGTCACGCGCTAACACAAGAGTAAATGACAGTACGATCAGCCAGAGACGAAAAATGCCAAGCACTGAGCGACGGTTCTCCAGCTGGCGCGGGATCTTCGATTTCGTCGTCTTCTTCGCCGTTTTGCTGGGCACGCAATGCTGAATGTTCGCTGGCTCAAAACACCAGGTGGCAATATGTAACATCAAAGAAAGAATCATTTTAGGCGTTTCTCTGCTAACAAATTTGAAGTTCAGCCCTCATCCTGTAGGATCCCATCTCTGTCCTGGTTCTTCATGCGGCCCTCAATCTTGCAGATATTATCTGTAGTCTTAAGCAAATGAGACATGGCTGCTTACTTCTAATTATTTAACTTTTCTCTAATTTATTAAGGTTCTCAATTATCAGCAATTGCTCTTAGGTGCATCACTTCAGTGTAATAGAGAATGCATGGTACAGAAACAGTATTCATGCTGAAGTTGTATCATTCTCATTAATATAATTTCTTCTAAACATTCCTTTGCATCTTCTTGAAGGAACTGACAACTGACCAATGCATGTCATGTGATTATGGTGTAAGTGAAAAGAATATACCTTACACCTTATATTCATAACATTGTTTAGGATCTTTGTAGTTTAAAGAGAAAACTTGTTTTTAAATTGACACATAAAGTCACTTAAGACTGCATGCAACAACACATAGCTACAAAAAAATTGGTACTACTTAAATTGGAGCCCCCCACATGGTTGCAAAGTGGTGTAGATTAGCTGTCAAGTGCATCATGCTTTTTGTTTAAAGAAGTGTTCATCATATTTTGTGCGCATTTTCATTCTTTTCAACATGTGGCGATTAAAGGAAGTTCACATTTACAAATCGTGCTGCCTTTGCTGCCATTGAGTGGAACAGAAGTACAGTGCTGGTTATTATTGCATTGCACACAAGTTGTATGTGTGCGAGTTTGCAAACCCCTCTCCCCCCCCCATCCCAGTGTTCTCTGGTTTTTGGGACATACAAAATGCCATCAACTCATTGTGCTATAAAGGAGTCATATTTGCCAGAAGAGAACTTAGGCAAAGCTTGGCTTAGCTTGGAAATTACTGGAGCACAACAAACAGTTTGCAGGCAGTAGCAAAGGTGTGCCTCTATTATCATAGAAACAATTCAGTTATAAAAGCACAAGCCACATGAAAATTACCTTGTTTAGTTTTCTACTTCTGGGGCCACACTAGTTGGCTTCTTTATAATGTCAGCACTACAATCAATATTGTGCTCTCTTATCACTATTTCCATCACGGGACTTTGTAAACACAATTGTGAATACAGATTGAAAAATTCTTATAGAAAGTAACCATGCAGGATTGGACACTCTGGAGAGTAATCTTTCCATAGCAGCAAAAAAAAAGGGCCATGAAAATTGTCGGTTCCTTTGAATTAAGTATCAGCCTAGTCAGTTTTCTATTTGCTTTGCCGAGATTTCTGATGGTGCTGCTGCATCTTAGTTTGGTTAACAGCTAATAGATTCAAGATACTATATGTTTGGGGGTATAGATCTTCAGTTAAGTTTTATGCTACACTATGATTATGGCAGAGATAGCATGAGCTTTACCTTAGATTTATCTAGCACTGTTTCTGCTACTACATCCTATGAAAAATTAAATTGTGTGGTTTTGCATGCCAAAATTATGGGACACGCCGTAGTGGGGAACTCCAGATTGTTTTTGACCACCTAGGGTTCTCTAACATGCACCCAATGCACGATACACAGGTGTTTTTGCAATTCGCTCCCATCTAAATGCAGCCATGGCAGCCGGGATTTGATCCCGACCCCTCGTACTTCGAAACACAACACTAAAGCCACTACGCCACCATGGCAGGTATACATTCTGTCGTAGAAGCTCTTTCAGCACTGTGGAGTCGGCAGCTTCCTTTGCCATAATCATTTTTGTGCCCCTGTTGTATTATTAGTCTGCAGTTAAGTGTTGTCAGGGAATACAACACAAAATTCAATTCAATTCATTTTCATTTCACCATACACATGGTCGGAGCTCTTGGGAAAAAAGCTGTGCGAAACAGCTTGACTAGGCCGAAGAGACCACATCAAGGTAGAGCAGTGTGACAATGTGAACATCAGTAAAATGCTAAATTAAACAACAAAATTGAGGTGTTAAAAAAAAAGGACCATGCAGCTAATACAGAACACGCAGTTAAATACGGTATCAGTAGCCAACATGTCATTAGGTGTTCAGCATCCACATTGTTTGAAATTTGACTCCTTGAAACAGACACTGTTTGAAATTTCAACAAAGTTACAGATACCCTAATGTGGCTGATACATGAAACCATTTCATACCTAAGTAAAACTAAGAAAGAAAAGTTGTTCAACAAAAAGTAAAAGCACTAAAAGAAATTACAACAATGGAACACTGCACAGGTCATACAAAAAGCACATCAAGATCAACAAACTTTTCAATACATGGATATTCAGGGCATTGTTAAGTGTTTTTGTCATTATGTGTTAAGAAATTGCTGCCTCAGCTGGTTTAACGTAGGCCTAGTATGAAATGTGTAGCTATTTAAAACTGAAGGGAGATTATATCTTGGTGACTGATGTTTATAATTAGTTCTAAAGCGAGGAACATACCAGTTATCAGTACTTGTGGAAACAATATGTTTATGGCGTTCTAGTGAAGTGGTTGCGGTTAAGAAGTCATGAAAGAGGCTGTTTGAAGAATAAAGCACACATAAAATTCGGAAGTTATACAGAGTTGTCACGGGAATGATATTATAGGTTGCGAACAAGGGACTGGTGTGAGAGAGACGCGGGTGATTTCCAATGTACCGGATGATTCTTTTTTGCACTGTAAGGATTTTATCCTTGTTAGTTTTCATTGTTGTGATGGCAGTAGATTATGTGGGACACAAGTAATGCGTGATATAGGTTTAACTTTATTTGCATTGGAAGAAATGTTCAGCAGCGAGAGATGGCCCCGGCAACTGTAGAAACTTTTTTGCATGTTTGCAACATGCAAGCCCCAGTTGAGGTTATTATTAAATGTAACTCCAAGAATTTTATGTGATCTTACAATTTCAATATTCTGGCCTTCATAGGTTATGGCATGATTTAATTGAAATCTTTTATTTTTTGTTCTGAAAACAATTATTTTAGTTTTAGATGTACTAAGTTTCAGACCATTTGAGTGTGGCTATGAGGATAACTTCACAAGAAAATCTTCATGTTGCTTCCCTAATGTATCTGCATCTAGACCTGGCATAAGTATGGAACAATCGTTGGCAGATATGATAAATTTCACTGTTCTGTCGATGAGTACGATATCATTTATAAAAACAAACAAGAGGGCCTAGGAGGCTTCCTTGAGGTACTCCATTTTTTACTGGTAGAAAGCTCGATTGGTGACTTCTCAAGCATACCATCTGAGTTCGATTAGTTAATTAATCAGAACTGAATGAATCAGATTAGAACTTAATCAATTCCAGGGGTTTTCCATGAATTTTGCACTGGGACAGTTTACTTATAATGGTATGGCTTAAACAATCAAATGCTTTCGGGAAATGCAGGTCATTCAGTCACAGGTTGAATTCCCCAATGGTGCCAACTTTTTCGTTAAGTAATAAAAATGATCCACCCACTTCAGTTATACATGTACCAGCACTGGGGTATGAACATAGCTTTTATGCATTTTTGGCCTTAGCACCACCATGGAAAAGTTATTTATTGGAAAGAAACATCATTACCAAGCTTCTTACAGGACTCCCGTTTTGCTCAATAGAGCTAATTATGGGAGCTTGCGGCCTCATTTTCGCAATGTGCCTGCGAGTGAATGCTTCTTATAGAGCACTGTAGAGGCTTATTTGCAAGAGACATGTTTTCAAAGTCACCTTGCCAGTGTGAGCTTCTCATGTATACTGTGGCAAATTTTAACACTGACAGGCAAGTGCACGGATGCTGAGTGCAAGTATTCTGAAAGAGGAGCTCGTGACACCTATTGTGTGGCACAAAAATAAGATGCACCAAAGCATATGTTGAATGTCAAGTCAAAAAGGCTGCTTAAGATCCTGTGGGGAGGCTTCCTCTGTTTTGGCTAGAAAGGCTGCTGGAAAATAAAAGTGCAACACCCAGATATAACCATAATTTAATTATTTTACAATAACCCTAAAGGCCCTCAAGGGAGGGTATTACATAGGGTAAAGGTTACATCAGTGAGGCAAAGAACAGTGCATAAATGTAAGTACAACACGAAAACAAAACTGGGATAAAATTAATTACAGTGCATCAACGTAAGAACACAAGAAAAAAAATAAATAACAATAGTTATCAGTACAGCAACTTTAAATGATTTGCACAAACTATGACCACATCACGGAGACTTTGGTTGTCGGCGCATGAAAAAGCAAAATTCAGTTTACAAATCGGAGAGTGAAACATAATATATTAGGTATGCAATGGTACTGCACAGAGCGTCTGTAAATTTCGAGGCATTTGTTTCCGTGACAATGTGCGATGGCAGATTATTCCACTCTATCTCGGTGCAAGGTATAAATGACTGACCAAATGAGAGGGAACGACACATGATGCATTTGACTTTGCAAGAATGATTCCGACAAAAAAAAAATGGCTGAGCGTTCATGCATGAACTCGTTATGAAGAGATACGTGACAGTAAAGCTTATGGAATAGTGTTAAACGAGATATATTACGACGAAGGGACAAGGCTTCAAGCTTGGCACAATTTTTTAATGCTGTTACACTGGTTTGTCGTAAATAATCTGAAAAGATAAACCGTACAGCACGGTTCTACAGGGCTTCTAAGTCAGTTATTAGGTATGTCTGATGGGGATCCTATATGGCTGAAGCGTACTCTATTTTAGGGCGTATTAGTGTTGTGTATGCCAATTTGCGTAAGTGTACGGGAGCATGTTTGAGGTTACGTTTAAGGAAACCAAGTGAACGGTTTGTCCTAGCTGGAACAGTACCCAAGATTCAGCTGAGTTGGTCCAGAGTGCATTTATATGGGTGCACAGCATTGCACGCAGCCTGCTTTGCATTTGCTAAGGAGGCCTCATAACAGATTTTAAGTCTTTTTATGCAGCCATGTCTACAGTGAGCATCTGATCTTTATGAATGGTATAGCTTTGATTGTTATAACAATACTTAATGCTCACTGTCGTCATCGTTGGCAGCAACTTACTTGTGTACTATCTCAATCTTACTTTGTGGGAACATGGAAGCGCCTGGGCTCAGTATTGTAGAGCATGAACATTCTGAGACCAGTGAGAATAGGCACGTTGCTTGCATCATGTCGCTGGTGCACCCTTGCATCATCTGCTACGCTCACTGCCTGCTGCACATGTACCATAGAAGCTCTCAGTGAACTACAGAAGCTGCCAACTAATTATTTTTGGGGATAGAATTAGTTGGCCAAAATCAATGTACACAGTTGTTTTTGCACTCTGCCCACATCTGAATGTCCATCATGGCCAGGGCTCAATCTCATGACTTAATGCTCAGAGGCAGAACACCACTGCCACTGAGCCACTGTCGCAGATTAGCTACTGTCCTTTACTATGAGTATGATGGGGCTTCAAAAATTTGTTGCCATATCAGAAGGTAAACTTTGGTTTACTGAATTTATGGGAACTAAAAAAAGATGCCCAAATGGGAACTAAACAAAGGTCCCCAGACTTTTTGGCTGGGCAAAGAAGTCGATTTAGTAGAGTTTGTCCTAAAAGGAGTCTATTGTGCATTCCAGTACACTAGGAGTTCGTCTGTGCATACTATTCAGCTTTAGCGCAGTTGCAAACTGCTTGTGAGATTGTGTGTAGAGCTTAGAACATGTTCATTTATAAGCAGTTTTCTGCTACACTGATTATCAAGCAGGTGAGGTGCATCATGGCTCGCTATTTAGAGCAGGATTATTAGGTTCGGTCGAAAAAAAAATTGTCTTAGCCAAGTGCCTTGCAAGCATTCTTTAGGTATTTCATGTTTCTGTGACCATAGTTTTGCCTCATGGCCATTTTTTAGCTCTTCCATTATCAAGATGGTGTGCGTTCTATTTGTGGTTAAAAATTCAAGATGCTCAGAACTTTTGTCCAGCTGATAGTCAATACTATCAGTATTGTGAAAAATTGTAAGGGTGATGCATCATCATTGAGGAGTGTTAACTGCATGGCATTAGCATATTTATCTTTTGCTTCCTTGAGAAAACCGTTATTTGCTACCTGCATTCAATGGCTATAATTTTGCTTTTGATAGCATTATTTTGTTGTTTTTGTACCTACCATTGATGCTTGTCATTCTGCTCTTAATGCTGTTATTTTTTCTCTCCCCCATTTTTTGCTCTTTTTTTTCTCCCCTCTGTGCTGTTGGGCATGCTGTTTCCTCCTCCCCTTTTCATTGGCCTGCGTGGATAGGCCGGTGTAGATGAAGATGCCATCCAGAAGGCTCCAGTACGTAGTGAAGCTGATTGCATCGCCATTTCTCCCTTTTGGAAGCTTCTTGCCAGGGCTGTCGTATCTGTCACCTTTAGAGCAGAGCTGAGAGAGCATTAGACAAGAACTCTCAAAGAATGCTAGTTTTGTTGTGACATGAATTTGTGGAACATACAGCTCATAAGCAGAGTGGAATAACTTAATATTGTTGCTCTCAGTTCAATTTGAGTTTCTAGCATTTTCATTAAAGTGCACTCTTTATGCACCATACTACTTTTTACTGTTTGTTGTGCAGTGATGCAAAAAAGTTCGGATAGAAACCATGGTTGGTACCTTTTTGTAATGGATTTTTATTATTTTTTGGGGTGGTCAGTTGTGTGTTACGTACGTGGTTTACTCTGCTCTTAGGCTGACAGGTGTGGCAGTCTGATGGCAAGTACTTTCTACATGTGTACCCTTTTTGCAAGATCATTAATCCAATTTGTTTGAATGAAATTTACATTGGTATGCAGTCTTTATTTGCATTGCCATTTGGTATCTTTTGATTGTTTTTTACTGGCTTATTGTCAATGTGAATAGCACTGCAAGGAGTGCATTACAACCACATTTTGTAGCTAATGGTGCTTATTGCCCTGCTACACCACATAGCACTGTGGGCCTGTGACCGAGGCTTGTGTTGCATGGGCTGTGCCTGTTCATGCCCTTGCCTGTGCACTTATGACTGCTTTGAATGCGCACGTGAAATAACTCTCATTGTATCTCTGCTAACTCCTAACATCACTGTTATGGCTGCATGTGTTTTATTTCTTATTCTCCTGAGCATTTTTGCTGCTTTCATGTATTCTTGCATGCTTATAATATTTAAGTAATAGGCATTTTGTGCGTTCTCGTCAAACTGGCTTCAAAGAATAATTGTTTTCTTAAAGGGACACTGAGCATGATTTATACTTGTTCGCTCTCAAAAATTTACATGCGGGCTTACTACACCATGCCTTGCTATTTTTATGCTCATTAAGGCTCATATTTTTTTAAAAGTGGTTTGTGAAAAGCCATATTGTACTTCCACCACCCTGGGTAATATAACAATACGAGCCAATCTTGAACAAGGTGCTGGTGCTATCAAGTACAGTAGGTCCTACGAGAGCTTCTTGTTGCCTCTGGCTTGACTTCACTTTATTATGTTGCATGGATAGCTTAATATTAAGTCCCCCAAGTTGAGATGGATAAGAAGACTCCTGTGGACGGGCCACTCTATACATAGCCTTTTCCTTGAGTGAAGTTTCTCCCAAATGCACACAGGCGGCTGGTATTGAAGATGGAGTGTCAGTTCTGCATGCCAGGAAAAAAAATAGGGAAGGGCAATTCAAACTAAAGTTTATTTTCATTGTTGAGGTACAGATTGAAAGACTGATAAAAAAAAACTGTTTTCTTGAAAGCAGCTTCACTTGTTTACATACCCAGCATAAATTTTGGAGATACCGACTGAAAAACTAATCCATCCTAGCACATGTGTAGGCAGAATTTCATGCATGCCTCCTCACATTGGGATCATTATTCAGTTTTGAATTGACTTCCCAACAAAGAGTTACAGTGCCACTGACTAATAGGAGTATTATACCGACTGAAAAACTAATCCGACTGATACCGACTGAAAAACTAATCCATCCTAGCACATGTGTATGCAGAATTTCATGCATGCCTCCTCACATTGGGATCATTATTCAGTTTTGAATTGACTTCCCAACAAACAGTTACAGTGCCATTGACTAATAGGAGTATAGGACATGATTGACTAATAGGAGTGCAGGCCGCCTCGCTTGTAGCTTTTGACCAGTGTGTAATCGAGAGCTCTCGTGCCATAACTTTATTCTTGCTTTTTTTTTAACAAAGCTTCACATTCGCAGGAACAAATATAAGTATGTTTTTTATAAAGATGGAATTAAACAGCAGTTTTGAATTTCAGTGCAGTCAGCAAAAATGTTATTGCATTAACTAGCTGCATGTGTGGTATTGACTCGTAACTTTGCAGCAGTTCTCCCTAGGATCAGTGGAGTAACTAGCTCTTTTTTCTTTTTTCAGTATAAATAAATAAGAGCTCTGTACTGTCCTCATTTACGAATCATGCCCCACAATCTAGATCGAAAATTGAAATACCTCATAGTGTCCCTTTAAGCATAGTCATAATAACTTTAGTGCAGCATGTTTCTGTCCTGATGTCTCTTCTGAAAATACAGTGAGCCTCTTCGATTATCAGTCCCTGGCAGTCCCGGTCTGCGTGGGACTGCCGTGCTGCGTTCAATTTTGCTCGGACAGCTTCGGAAGCTCCACCCATTAGGCCAAGAGTTGCCAGGAGCGTGTTCGTTCTTCGCGGACTGGAAGTTTCAAACTGCCCGCAGACTGTCGGAGCTGCAGCAGATTTTTGCTTGGACAAGTGCAAACAGCTAGCAGATGATGGCTAAAAAGTATGCGCACGGAGTCTGCCATCATGCTATGAAAGATGCCATGTGCTTCGGCTTACTTTGCACGTTTCAGACGGCAAGTATTGTACACTCGGCTATCATGTCTCGTACATCGGTGCTTTTTCTGCAATTATGCAAGCTTTTCATGAGTCGTGTAATTCTGCAGCTTTAGTTCATGTGTTATTTAAGAGACAAGCCCAGTGATCAAGTGTACATTTATTTATTTATTTATTTATTTATTTATTTATTTATTTATTTATTTATATATTTATTTATTTATTTACATTAAATAAATAGAAAAGAAGCTCACATGCTTACTTTTCTTGATGCGTTTGTGAAATCTGTCATGCTCATTACTATATGTGTAATGAACAGGTGGATTTCACCTTTTAGGTTAGTGAAACAGGTGTGCAAGGAAGCATGTCCTACTGCATACATGGCTGTTTCTCTCTGGTAGCAGGGGTGGTATACAATTGGAGTTTCTCCGATTACTTTTCACATATGTTCATCCCTTATGGTGCCAAGTTCAAGCGCTTGCTTTTTGACATGCAGAATTAGTACAGTGTACATGCGCTCTATCCGAGACGCGCGTCGGGTCTTTCGTAGATGGCCTCACGAGCTTTAAGAATATCGGCGGGTGCTTTCTGCGTGAGCAGCGCTGTTGTACGATTGTGATTTTGCCTATGTTCGTGTGGATATTCTACTTAAATTTCACAGGCAATGAGAGAGCTTAACTACATCAGTTAAGTGGCATGAAGAGCGAGAGTGTGACGTAAACTGTGCTCTGCGAGCATGTTCCATTCACTCAGGCTGCAACTCCACTATGCAGGCATTATGGTTGTGACCGATGTGTCCTTCAAGGCTGCACTATCTTGGAGGCTACTATAATGAATTCGCTGAGTAGTGGTGCTATCTATGAGTAGCTATGAGCAGACAACAGCAGCCAGGAGAATGACTTTTGGTCATGCTGCTTTCGAGTGAAACCTTGAGCAGTTCCCGACAGCTGGATCACTTCACTGTGATGTACTTGTCTGTCAGGGCTAGTCAGACTGGAAGCCACGGACGGTTTGCGCACAATGCGAGACTGCATAATCGAAGAAGCTCACTGCAGCACAATCATGTACAATCTGTTGCGAAGGCTACTGCACCTTTGTTTGGAACACTGCTACAGGAAAAATGGCTTGTACTCACAATTGCTTATACCAAAGCCATGCACTGTCATGTGCAATGTCAGTCTCTGAATATTGCATGTCATTTCACATCAAAGGTTTTTTTTATTATTATCAATTCAACAGAAAACATGGGAAAGAAAAAAATTTGTAGATTGCGCGATGTGGAACAGCAGGTTTTGTGGCACTTGGTGCCCACCGGCTAGCTAATCCTGCTGCTATGTCATGCGGCTTTGTTAACGAAATAAAGTGCTTTTAATTAACCTGTGTAAAATGCTGTGCGGTTAGTGGAGCTGCACATTTCATATGGTACTGTGTGCCTTTGATATCATCACATTGCTAGCATGAGTGCTAATTTTCCTTGCCCTCTGCAACCTCGCTGTAACAAAACACTGGTGAATTCCGCAACACTAAAGTAGGCTCAGTCTGGCCACAGAGTGCCATTTTTTTTTCCCCAACAGACTGTACTTGAAGCAGTACATATTAGGTGATAATAAACTAAATTGTAATTTTTCTTATACGTAATACTTGAGTCATCCTTGCATATGTTAGCCTGACTGCTAATTATGTTATTGTGCATATATTTTGTCATTTGGAAAAGGCAGAGATTTTGCTGTAGTAGATGAGTATCAGAGGTTGTTAACGTTTATCTGGACCTTGTTCTTCCTTGAGTGGTTCAGCACTGGTATATACCATGTCCATGTAGTAGTGCATGCTTCTACTCTGGTAATGAGCTCTTATTATTTACCAGTACACTGCATTATGCATATGCAACTAATGGGCCTTTGCAGTTTGTCGTAAATGTAGTCTTGGTTCCATCAAACTTAAACCCACTCACTATTCTGTTAGCCATGTGCCTTTATTATAAGCTACTATTGTGCATTTATACACGAGGCAGATAACTGTGATATGCAAGATCTCTTGCAGATCTAGTCCTTGCATGTTTCCTCACTTTGGTTATAATAAATTTAAAAGTAAGCAAATCCAATATGAGTTTAAAGTTGTGGAACGATAGGTACATGTAGAAAAAAGTGAAAAAAAAATGTGAAGTGTTATTCTAGTGCCAATGATTAAACAATTGCCTTTGTTTTAGTTAAAGCTGTGGTGACAAATACGTCATTTAGATTGTTCGCATTGGGCTGAAGCTGTCATTTCTTCACATGTTCTTACAACTGCAGTGCTTTCGTAGTATAAGGTTCAGCTCAGCAACTCTTTACTAGTGTGGTCCACTCATAACAATACTCAGGACAGTTAAAAATCCAGTTTTCATAGCTTGTCATTATCTCTGGGACAAACAAAACTGTCTTTCAGGACTGCCCATGCACTCATGAAAAAGCAGCACTTTTTATTATCTTTATCTTGACAATTAGAGCATTTGAAAAGTGCATCTTTTAAGGCAGCCCTGCGGCTACCTGCACAAACTTAGTCCAATGTCAAAGAAGCTATTTAGCATGAAAGGAAGTCTGTGTAAGATAAGACCTCAATTTTAGCCTTTAAAGGAAAGCTGAAGAGGATTTAGAATTGGAAGATTTAAGGTGGTTTGGAAGGCTGCAAAGCTATAGTTCAACACCTGAAGTCATTTGCTCAATTCTGTTCTGCATTGTAGCTGCACCACGATCGGCATTTAAATTTTCGTCGATGCTCTCCTTCCCTTCGCATGGAACGTAGCCAAGAAAAACTGGGCCCAAGGATGACATCAACACAAGGGTCACATAAGCTCTCTGTTTGAATCACGCATCTTGCCGATTCCCCACGATGATGTCATTATAGTCTTCATCATCAGAGCCCGCTAGCTCGCCTACAGTCTCGCTCACAGATGCTGCTGCTCATTTTTTGCTAAATTAAAGTGACTTCTGGCAACTTGTGACATAGTAAACTGTGATTTTCGTGTGCAGAAAGTGAAAAACTAATTCCCTAAAAGCTCACTTTCTTTTTTTTTAAGTGCTTCAGCTTCCCTTTAAACAAAAGAATTGTATATTCAGTGTTAAGCTCTCTGAAGGAAGTCTGCACTTTTTGATACTGGTAGAGCCTGACCATTGGGCTGTTTAGAAACCAGGCACTTTATGTAGGCTAATGGGTCTTTGAAAGTGCTCTCATGTGACTGTCTGCAATAATGAGAGCTTATATTGGTGTTGTTTCCTTAGCTGTATTTCACTATTTTTCACTATTCAGGGGAGAGGGAGTGGCTTTTTCAATCAAGAAATTTTTATCATTGCATTTAGTACACTGTGATGATCACATATATTATGCAGTTTTGGCACATAATCACATGTTATAGTTATAAGTGGACTGCTATTAGGGAGTTGAGCTTTCAATATATTCAAATAAGCTGAACTGACATAAACAGCAAAGGACAAGCTTATGGGGTACCCTCCTTGCAAGCATAACACACCACAATTCATTTGTGATAGTCACAGGCCATTTAGGCCTAATTTCATCACTTGTGAACCTTGATTGGACTATATTTCAAAATAATAATTATACATGTTGCAGACAGCCACTGGTTTATTTGTGCTGCGAGACATCATTGGATTTGTGCACCCATAATAATTAATTTGGTAAATGTTCCGAGAGGAATATGTAATTTTCTAGGCCTTTGTAAAGCGTGTGTGACATGGTTGCATTGTTTGGTAGTACTTATGTTCTTGCTAAGATAATTGTGGTGTTGCAGCTGCGCAGGGCAATTAGTGTCTGTTGAAAGCTTAGTGGCTGTGGACGCATTTACAGTGGACCTTGTTAATTCGACTTTAGTTAATAAGATTCTTCACTTATTCAACCCCATCGAAAGGTCTCACTGGCAACAATGTCTGTTGGCTGAGCCAACAATATCTCTGGGCTGAGTTAGGTGCTGTGCATGGGAAAATTCAACATTGGCTGACGTACATGCATGCACCTAAACTATGCTAGGCAATGGAAAAATTGCACCAGAGCTGTATCTGTAGCATGGATGCAGCATTGCTATTCAAGATAAGTATATTGCTATGGAACAGTATCTGCGCTGACGAAGAGGCGAGCAGTGTGAAGATGACAATGACCATTAGAGGCTAGCGCGGGCTGTTGCCTCTTGGCCAAGTGCGGAGTATTTTCTTGTAAATATACTTGTATATAGCTTTTCGTCCGCGTCTTCCTACGTAACATATCTGGTGGAGGTGGACGTTCCCTGTAGCTCGTCATGGAGCTTTGCAGTAGACGGTATGTCGAGCCTTCCTTCATGGCTCCCAGCTTCGACAACTCGACTCTGCCGGCTTCGACACCTGCTGCCACTTCGACGACCTACATCACTCTCCCCGCTCCCCGTGATCCTGGTGTATTCTAGAGCAAAGATGGGGAAGACGTCGAGGACTCGATCAGCCTGTACGAACATGTCAACCGCAATAACCGGTGGGACCCTACTATCATGCTCACCACCGTAGTCTTTTACCTCGGTGGCACACCTCGAGTTTGGTTTCGGACGCACGAAGATGAGCTCACCAGTTGGGATTCGCTTAAGCAAAAGCTCCGAGACTTGTTCGGCAACCCCTATGGTCCCCAACTTGCCGCGCAGAAGGCGCTTTCCGGCCATATGCAGACGTCAACAGAGCACTACATCACGTACATTCAGGACGTCTAGGCTCTGTGCCGCAAAGTTGACGCATACATGACTGCGTCAGACAAGGTTTCCCACATCCTCAAAGGCATTGCTGATGACGCCTTCAACTTGCTCGTTTTCAACAACATAGCGACAGTGGATGCAGTTATAAAAGATTGCCGCCACCTGGAACTCGCTAAAAGCCGATGTATCGACCAACAGTTTGCCCGTATGCCCAACACCCCAGCGACATCTTCCTGTGCCGACGCTCCTCCTCCCAACAACACTGGCGATGTTACCAGGATCATCCGCCGTGAGATCGAGGCCGCCTATCCGGCTGCCTTCGACTCCAGCTCCTCCAACACACCTGCAGTCACGGTTTCCCTGATCTAGGCAGTTGTCCGCCAGGAGTTCGCAAACATGGGTCTTCACACCATCTGCTCCGCCCATCACCCTGATACCCACCCGGCTTCTTCGATTCCACCATGTTTCCGCAACCCATCTGAATGGCGCACTGCTGACAACAAGCCCATTTGTTTTCACTGCCATCGAATCGGGCACATTTCTCGGCACTGTCGCAGTCGCTGGAGTTCCCCGACCTGGTCTACTTATACTGCCTACTCTCGCCCCCGAGGTGGCCCTTTTCGTCCCTATGCCGCACGCTCCGATAATGCCGCCACTGATTCTTCTGCGCCGAACCGCCACTATTCTCGTTCGCCTTCGCCCCAGTGACGACAATCTCGCTCTCCCCAGCCCCATCGCTCCTATTCGCCGACTCCCTTCGGACGCCGCTCCCAGCCAGAAAACTAGACAATGCAGCGCCTCGAAGTGACGCTGCATTGCTCCCTACACCACCAAATCCTCTATTGACGTTGCCCACTCATCTGAACCTTCTTGACGTGCAAGTCGACGGTGTTTCTGTGTCTGCTTTTATAGACACTAGGGCGCATTTGTCGGTAATGAGCGCTGACCTTCGTCACCGGCTGAAGAAAGTAATCACGCCGTTGTCCATGTCACCGATAGCGGAACAGCCCCCATAATTGGTATGTGTGCCACCCACGTCTCCTTCGCCAATCGCTCCACTATCGTGCTATTCACAGTCATCGCCCACTGTCCCCACGACATCATCCTCGGCTTAGACTTCCTCTTCGCACATTCTGCTCTCATCGATTGTTCCGCCAGTACTCTCCGCCTTGACTTGCCTGTTCTGGATCCCGCTGAACCACACCCCAGTCGCTTCAGTTCCGTCGACTTCGTTTGCTTGCCACCTTCGGCACTGATTTCCGTTGACTTGGTGTCATCCCCACCAGTCCCCGACAATCACTACATCGCGGCTCCTATGCAAGATGTCCTCCTTACATACGGGATCACAGTACCTCGTACAGTTTTATCTATTGCGGCGAATTGCGTCTGCCTGCCAGTGGTCAATTTTGGCTTGACGACACAAGTGCTGCCACGCGGGATGTCTCTGGCCCAGCTTTGCTCATTCGAGGATCACTCAGTAGCATCTATTGCAGTAGATGACAATTCAGCCGATCCTCCTCTACTATCGCAGTCGGCAACTTATACCATCGCCGTCTTACAGAAAATGATTGCACCTGACATGCCATCCAAGCACGCTCGTGAGCTCTACCGCGTTCTGTTTTCCTACCATGATATTTTTTTTTACTTTAATGATCATCCTTTGGCCCAAACTACAGCTGTTAAACATCGCATTCATACCGGTGATGCTCCTCCTATTCATCGCCGTCCGTATCAAGTGTCACCGGGTGTGCGTTAAGTTATTCATGCCGAAGTTCGCAAAATGCTTGCCAAGAACATTATTGAACCATCATGTAGTCCGTGGGCATCACCTGTTGTAATGCTAAAAAAGAAGGATGGCTCATGGCGCTTTTGCGTGGATTATCAGCACCTTAACAGGGTTACCAAAAAGGACGTGTATACCCTACCTCGGATTGATGATGCCCTTGACTGCCTCCACGGTGCTCGCTATTTCTCCTCTATTGACCTTCGCTCTGGCTACTGGCAGATTGCCGTGGACGATCTTGACCGCGAGAAGACTGCTTTTGTAACACCTGATGGTATTTATCAATTTAAAGTGATGCCGTTCGGTCTATGTAACGCTACTGCCACTTTTAAATGCATGATGTACTCCCTTCTTCACGGTTTCAAATGGACCACATGCCTGTGCTACTTGGACGACGTTATAGTATTCTCCCCAACGTTCGTTACGCACTTAGAGCGCCTCTCAGCATTCCTGGACGTTTTTCGTCGAGCCGGTCTGCAACTCAATGCATCGAAGTGCCAATTCGGCCATCGCCAGATTACCGTCCTTGGACATCTCATTGACACGAACGGAGTGCAACCGGGCCCAGGCAAGATCCACGCTTTTACGCACTTCCCTCTTCCGAAGTGTATCAAGGGTGTGCGCAGCTTCATCGGCCTTTGTTCGTACTTCCGCCGTTTCGTGAAAAATTTTGCGCCCATAGCACGACCACTAACCGAGCTATTGAAAAAAGATGCCACTTTTCAGTGGGGCGATAATGAGGCCTCTGCATTCTCGCATCTAATCGACCTTCTCACAACGCCTCCCGTGCTAGCCCATTTCGATCCTTCTGTGCCTACCGAAGTTCGTACTGATGCCGGCGGTCACGGCATTGGCGCAGTACTGGCACAACGCCAGTGCGGCTACGACCATGTTATCGCTTACGCCAGCAGGCTCCTCTCATCCGCGGAGTGCAACTATTCCATCACTGAGCGTGAGTGTCTGGCCCTAGTTTGGGCGGTTGCGAAGTTCCGCCCATACTTATATGGCCGACCCTTTCCCGTTGTCACAGACCATCACGCACTTTGCTGGTTATGCTCACTGAAAGATCCTACAGGAAGACTTGGTCGCTGGGCCTTACGCCTCCAAGAATATTCGTATTCTGTCACCTACAAATCTGGCCGACTATGCAAGGACGCTGACTGCCTGTCTCGCTACCCGGTAGACGAGCCTGACGACGCCGACAGTAGTACCGCCAACGGCATTTTCTCTGTGTCTGCCTTCGCTAACATCGCCGATGAGCAGTACCGAGACCTATCGCTATGAGCACTCATCGAGCGTTTGCGCCCTACACCTACCGACACATCCGTTCACCAATAAGTCCTCCAGGGCAGCATTCTGTACCGAAGGAACTTCCTCCCTGACGGATCTGATCTTCTTCTTGTCGTGCCAAAGCATCAACGACAGACTGTACTCTTTGAGATGCATGATGCACCCATTGTAGGAGATCTTGGGGTAACCCGCACGTACGACCGCGTCCGCCGCTGCTTCTATTGGCCTGGTCTCGCTCGCTCCGTCCGACGCTATGTTGCTGCCTGCGATCCCTGCCAGTGTCGGAAAACACCTCAGGTGCTACCTGCCGGTCATCTCCAGCCGACCACCGTCCCTGTGGAACCGTTCTTTCGTGTTGGATTAGACCTCCTCAGTCCCTTTCCCACGTCATCCTCTGGGAACAAATGGGTAGCCGTCGCAACTGATTACGCCACCCGATACGCTATCACGCAGGCTCTCCCTACCAGTTGCGCCACTGACGTCGCGGACTTTCTCTTGCGTGACATTATCTTGCTTCATGGTGCCCCACGACAGCTGCTTACTGACCGTGGTCGTAACTTCCTCTCAAAAGTTATCGCCGACATTGTGCATTCCTGCTCCATTCAACACAAGCTGACTACCTCATACCATCCTCAAACCAATGGCCTGACCAGAGCGGTTAAACCATACTCTTACCGATATGCTGTCGAAGTACGTTTCCAAGGACCACCTCGGCTGGGACATTGCCCTTCCTTACGTCACATTTGTGTACAATTCTTCCCGGCACGACATCGCCAGATTTTTTCCATTTTATCTACTGTATGGTCGCGAACTGACCTTAACCCTAGACACAGCACTTCCTCCTGCTGTGATCTCAACAAGCGAGTATGCGCGCGACGCCATCGCCATCGCCAACCATGCACGCCAGCTTGCCCGTACTCAACTGACGGCCTCGCAAACCACTCAGCAGCATCAGTACAACGCCTGCCACCGTGACGTACAGTTTTCGCCTGGTGCTCTCGTGTTCCTGTGGTCGCCCTCTCGTCATGTCTGACTTTCAGAGAAGCTCCTTTCGCGATACACAAGGCCCTACCACGTGCTGCGCCAGGTGACACCTGTGACGTACGAAATTGCTCCTGTTAAGTTCAACCTCGTCCTCTACTCTGGCATCTAGTGATGTCATGCACGTCAGTAGGCTCAAGGCCTACTACACTGCTTCCGAGTCCGGCCTTTAGTTGCTTCGGGACGGTGCTTTTGCCGCTGGGGGTAGTGCTACGGAACAGTATCTGCGCTGACGAAGAGGCGAGCAGTGTGAAGACGACGACGATTAGAGGCTAGCGCGGGCTGTTGCGTCTTGGCCAAGTGTGGCGTATTTTCTTGTAAATGTACTTGTATATAGGTTTTAGTCTACGTCTTCCTATGTAACAATATCAAGAAAAAAGGGCTTCTCATTGTAGCCTGATGTTCTGCTTGGTCCCAATTGACAAATGCAAAGAGAAATTATGCAAACAGCATAATGGAAATCTATCTGTCTGCCTGTGGAAGGTGCCACATCTTATGTGTTCTCCCTCACTTGCCCCCAAATGAACATGTACAAGGTTTGCAGAAGGTTGCATAATGGAGCAGAGGAAGGAGCAAGAAGGCATGTGAAAGATTTTGCTTGCTCAAATTCAATTGGAGAGCATTCAAGCTCTTGTGATATGATCTTCTTCCAAAGACATTGTTCCTTACGCTGTACAGGGCAGTGTACCATGAGTTTTACCAGATTTGTCAGGGAAGTGAAGTCTGCTGTCACCAATGGCAACTCGTAACATTCTCTGCTCAGCAACTGGCAGTGTAACTGGGGTTAGTGATAATGAGAGCTGTAAAGATTGTGCTGATTGTGTCAGATAGTTGATATGTATATCTGAGCACAGTAGAAATTGCTACAGAGGAGGTGTTTCTGCTTGAGCCCAGTGTCCGAAAGGTGTTGCGTACATCAGCATGCATTCCGTAATGTTTGTGTAATGCTATTTTCTCTGTAATTTTGTTTGTTTTATATCTCGGACGTGGTGGCTGACAATAAAGATTGATTTTGCTGTATGAAATAATGGAAAGTCTACAGAATATATTGCCCTTATAACTTGATCCACCATATAGTTCAGCCAATTCATGCTGCCCCATCAGAGTCCAATTAACAGAAACCAACTGTATTTACATTTTGCACCATATGACTGTGCCAGAGATTTCAATGCATTTGCAGCTGCTGCTGTACAAAATTTGTTGTTTTGGTACACAAACTACTAGCTTTCTGCAGTAATGATTAGCTGGAGTTGCGAAACTATAATGATTTTCATTTGGGTGTTGTTCAAAGCCGCTAGTTAACAGAAAGGGCACTAATAACAGCTCACTATGTATTAGTCTCTAAAGAGCTATGCTTTGCATTCACGGTGAAATGCTAGAAAGACAGTTGATTCTTTTATTTACAAATTTGCAGTTATACAGTTATAATTGTTTACTCAGCTTGAACTGACATTAGTTTATCATTCTACAAAATATACTTCTGTTTAAGCTTAACATGTCTAAAATTACTGGTCTCGGCATTCTGCAATGATACTGTCGTGCAATTGCTGTGCGTCCTGTTCCACTGCTGGGGAGAGGGCAATCTGTGCATGTGCAGTTAGGTTCTGCTGTCATGCATATATCTGTTCAACCTTAAGAGGAAGATTTATCTTGGGGGGGCTCCTATCTAAATCCATGGAAATGGAGAGATTGTTTTTCTCAGCAACTGCTGCGCACAATTTGATGAAGGTCGTTATATTTAAAAGAAAAAGTTGAAAACTAGTGACTGTAAGAAGCAAATTTGTCATTTATGCGTTTAATTTTTTTAACAGAAATTGTTGAAAATTGCAAAATTTCAGAAAATGAAACTATCCCATTTACGACTGTGTAACTCAGCAATGAAAAACAATGTCACAATTATGTAAACTGCACCTAATAATAAATCTAATGTGGAGAAAGGTTACGTATTGTACATGCCTCTGAAATATACAACCATCTTGTAAGTAAACTTTTGCAAAACCCTCATAAACATTGTAACAAACTCATATAAGTGAGAAATGGATGCAGTTTGCAGAAATGAAAAGGTACGAATTTCAAAACTTTGTGCCTCTATATTTTTTAAACCTACTTACTTTTGGCAATTTCTGTAAAAGAATAGATAGCCTAAATCAAAATTCTGCTTCCTACAATCACTAGAATTTAACTTTCTCTCTTAAATGCAAAAATTTCCTTCAAACTGGTTAAGGGGTTGTCTCATAAAAGCATTCCTGTGTTTTACATGTATCTGAATAGGGAGCATTGGAGTTGGCGCTGAGCTAAAACTTCCTTTAAACTGGTCCTGCTTTAGTAAAAGTTGCAGAACTTAATGTTTAAAGGTTCCATTGTAAATTTTCTACCACCATAGTAAGCAATTTACTGGTTTTCAGGCCTGATTATTTTACATATGTGCACGAATATCCAATTTTAATGCATAAGGAGTATAAAATTCAATACTCTTTCAGTTTGGCTGTTGTTACTTAAATATTAGGTGATCCATGTTGAGGTAAACTTCAACATTGGATATGCAGACTATGCTGGTCTGGATAAATCAAGCTTGTGCACAGCCTATCTAGGTGTGTCAAGTTATTTGCACGAAGCTATAAGCAGAGTACACCTGGAATCATTGAACCTTCAGCAGTTTATTGCTTCACAATATAGCTTTGCATGTATATTTGCAGCTGAGCTTAGTTACTGTTTTGTGTTTGTGGCTTTGTCCAGCTACTGGACAATGACCATGTGGGTCGGTCGTACCAGAGCATGGCTGTCAAGGCCAGTGTGGAGCCCAGTGCCAGTGTTGCCTGGACCTCTCTGGAAGGCACAGTGGGGTCTGGTGGAGTGGTACCTCCTACTGGTGGAGCCAGTGTTGCAGCTGGCTGTTTGGCCGAGGATGACACAGTAGCAGGCAGCATGCCTCCTGACCGAGGTCCTGGTAGCCGTCAGCTTCTGCTGCTCATGGTGCTGCAGGGGTGCCGGCTGCTGACACGTGGCAGCTATGTGGTCACCCTCATAATGATGATGGCCTGGAGCATCACCTATCACTCCTGGCTCACCTTTGTGCTGTTGCTGTGGTCTTGTGTCCTCTGGATGATGCCCAGGTGGGAGGTTTTCTGCGATTCATTTCATTCTGAGAGAGGGAGAGGGGTGGTGCTTGCTGTTAATAGGCATTTTTTGATGGGTCATCATCATCAGCCTATTTTATGTCCACTGCAGGACGAAGACCTCTCCCTGCGATATCCGATTAGCCCTGTCTTCCGCCAACCGATTCCAACAAGCGCCGGCGAATTTCCTAATTTCATCCCTCCACCTAGTCTTCTGCCATCTTCGACTCCGTTTCCCTTCTCTTGGTATCCATTCTGTAACCCTAATGGTCCAATGGTTGTCTAACCTGCGCATCACATGACCTGCCCAGCTCCATTTTTTTTCTCTTAGTTTCAATTAGAATATCGGCTGTACCCTTTCACTCTCTGATCCAAACAGCTCTCTTTCTGTCTCTTAACGCTATGCCTAGCTTTATTCATTCCATCGTTCTTTGCGCTGTCTTTAACTTGTTCTCAAGCTTCTTTGTCAGTCTCCAAGTCTCTGCCCCATATGTCAGCACCAGTAAAATGCACTGATTGTACACCTTCCTTTTCAATGATAATGGCAAGCTTCCAGTCAGGAGCTGATAATGTCTGCCATATGCGATCCAACTCATTTTATTCTTCTATGAATTTCCTTCTCATGATCAGGGTTTCCTGTGATTAATTGACCTAGGTAAATGTACTCCTTTACCGACTCTAGAGGCTACCTGCCGATCCTGAATTCTCGTTCTCTTGCCCAACTATTCATCATTATCTTTGACGTAGTAGTTCTGTGGATACCCGCAGCGTGGAGAGAACTAATGAATAAAGGGAAAATCAGACATCCACCTGTTCGTAGCAATTGCTACAAAGGAAGCGCATACGGGTTCCTCGAAAGAAAAGCCTCAGAGTTGAAGCAAAATTCGTCCTTGTCCGGGACTCGAACCTGGGACCACCGCCTTTCCGGGGCAGCCGCTCTACCATCCGAGCTAACCAGGCAGCTAGCAGATGGCAGGGCGAAGTGTTGTCGACAAATTTGACTTCGCCCTGCCATCTACTAGCCGCCTGGTTAGCTCAGATGGTAGAGCGGATGCCCCGGAAAGGCCGGTGGTCCCGAGTTCGAGTCCCGGACCAAGACGAATTTTTCTTCAACTCTGAGGCTTTTCTTTTGAGGAACCCATATGGGTTTCCTTCGTAGCAATTGCTACGAACGGGTGGATGTCTGATTTTCCCTTTATTCATCATTATCTTTGTCTTCTGCATATTAATCTTCAACCCCACTCTTACGCTCTCTCTGTTAAGGTTCTCTTTGTTGCAACTCGTCTGCAGTATTGCTGAATAAAATAATGTCATCGGCAAACCAAAGGTTGCTGAAGTATTCGCCGTCGATCCTTACTCCTCAGCCTTCCCAGTTTAATAGCTTGAATACTTCTTCCAAGCACGCAGTGAATGGCGTTAGAGAAATTGTGTCTCCTTGTCTGACCCCTTTCTTTATAGGTATCTTCCTACTTGTGTAGAATTAAGGTGGCTGTGGAATCTCTGTATGTATTTTCCAACGTATTTATGTAAGCGGTCTGTATTCATTGATTACGTAATGCCTCTGTGACTGCTGGTATCTCTACTGAATCAAATGCCTTTTCATAATCTATGAAAGCCATATAGAGAGGTTTGTTGTACTCTGCGGATTTCTCAATTACCTGATTAATGGCATGGATGTGATCCATTGTAGAGTATCCCTTCCTGAAGCCAGCCTGTTCCCTTGGTTGACTAAAGTCCAGTGTTGCCCTTATTCTATTGGAGATTATTTTGGTAACTATTTTCTATAATACTGTGGGAGTAAGCTAATGGGCCTATAGTTTTTCAATTCTTTAACATCTTCCTTGTTGTGGATTAGTATAATGTTTGCATTCTTCCAGTTTTATGGGACCCTTGCAGTCGATAGACACTTCGTATATAGAGCTGCCAGTTTTCCAAGCATTATACAATATTGTGAATAAGTGATGATATTGTGAAATAAGTGAAAATATTTTGAAGTAAGTGATATTGTCATGGTCTTGTTTGGTGTGTGCAATGTGAGTGATTGCTGTGTGTACGTGATACAAGCTCTCGGTTGGCCTGCTTGCGGTCATCACCTGCTTTGGTGGCCTATGCGGAGCTCCTGCTGCTGCTTCAGTATCTGTACAGCCTTGACTTGACTGATGAAGAGCTGCCGCCGCGGGTGAATGCGGTCAACCTGGCCCAGGTGGGCCTGTTCAAGTATGGCAACAACTCATACCAGCCACTGGCTGTCAAGGTTAGTGATTAGTGAACTTTTTGCAGCAGTTATGTACAGCATGGCTGACTTGTAGCACTAGAGACTTGCCTAACAGGGTTTACAATGGCTTAAAAATGCATGGGAATGTATTTTGGGGGGCTGTGCAAAAGCTTGATTAGTGAGTGGATGATCAGTTTCAAACTAACAACAAATGGTACATTCGGTTGGTTCCTACCGTGCTCCAACTTGGGTCGCAACGATGGGAAGCCCTCTCTAGATTGAAGCCAGAAAAAGCATGCCCAAGCCAAACTTACACCTACTTGCCAGAGCAATTGTAGGCTGGAAGTGGAAACACATCAACACTTCCATTGTAAGCAAACATAAGAAAACATAAGAAAATTGTGGGACTCACAACGAGACAGTTCATTCTGAAAATGATTTTATATTAGAGGGAAATAAAGCAAGCAAGAAAGAGATTGAATGCACTCTGATCTCCTTCCACTTGCATAATGGTGATGCTGTTGCAAGTGCGTGGGATTCATTGTGCATAATGTATTGCATGTTCAGCCTCTATGCACTAACACATGCTGGGTTGTATTGCAGCCATTAACTATTACCATGTCAATTCTTGACTGAACATTCTCAGATCAGCTGCATAACATTGTCTGTTATGACTGCCTTTGCCATGATAGCACAGAAAAATGGCTCGCTTCAAATTGACGTTTAAGAACTGTTGTGAAATTCAATAAGAAGAAATTCAAATCTGGGTCATTACAGCATTAGCACTGCAATACTAAGCAGTTCCAACAGAGCCACATACTGCCTACCATTGTATGCAGCTGCCTGTCACCATGCTTTTCTTTTTGTGTAAACAGATGCTGTACACAATCATGTTCTGGATTACTTTGCGCCAGTATGTGGAGCACCAGCGCACACCCCCTGCACTTGGCATCGGTGAGTGATGAACTTACATTAAAATATTCCTGGTTCAGGTCGGGTAAAACTCAACAGTAAACGCAGTGACTTGCAGGGAATTCTGGAGTGCCCTTTTTGCACAAGTTCATTCATTTTGTCTTGCATTTTAGGGTTAAATAAAATCAAGAAGTTGCTAAAGCTCTAGTCAAGTAGTGGACAAATTTGCAGACTTGCAGGCAGATTCGTGTTGTGGCAAGTGCATTGGCACAGAGCATTCACATAATAAAGAATTAGAGGGGGTGATTGTAGCCTTTCTAAAGTACTTCTATCAAAGTTTTAGTTATGTCATCAACACAATGGCTGGTAATAGCTATGAAAATTTACTCTGGGACTTGTTTAAAAATGTGTTTCAACATGACAAAAGCTTTTGTGCCAAAATTGTAGGAAGTGCATGCCTTTCCTACTGCATGGTGGATGGTGGACGACATGCTCACATTTTGTACATACGATGACGATCATGTCTGCAAAGTATGTCGCCAAATATCACACTGATGTATGTTTTGAAAACAACTGGAAATTTTCATAGGGTAGCCACTCTCCCCACCAGCAAAGTGGTGTCACATGCGTGACAATTCCATGTCAGTCTTAGAGTCTGATAGCCAGCTGCAGTGCAAACTCAGGGATTCTCATTAAAAGCAGAGCTCATAAAATTTCTTCCAAAAATGCAACATACAACAAGACAAGAAGGTAAAAATGGCCGTGTAGGTTGTGATGTGAATGTCACAAGAGCCCTTCACTCTGATATGGAAGAAGGCAAGAGAGACACGTTGCTTACAAGCACTGGTCAAGAGAACACGAGGAAGCTTCTGCTGTGAAGACTTGACCACACTGTAGCTGGTGTCGGCAGTTACTATTTGACACCACTTTGGTCTGAAAATAGGATTTTCAGTACCTTCATTTTTGTTCCCATCACTTTTCCACACCCAGTTGCAAGTTTCTGGTAAAAATGTCATCTAAAGAACAAAATGCAATGTTGTACCTCCTTCAAAGTGGCGCCTGGCCGGTTCCAAACACCTGCTATTTCGAAACTACAAGCACATCCGCTGCCACTTTTCTTCAAGAGCTTGTGTTATATTTTGCTTTCAACAGGACGTGAGTGAATTCTGCATACAATAGCCAAGCATTCTAGTCACAGTGGTAGAATAGGAGAGGCGGCCAAACGAGCTTTGCAAGCACATCTCTACTCCTCTCAAGTTTGTGCAAATGTCGCCAGGTGGCGAGGCGACCTTATGGGCCTAGATAAGTGCTTTACAAGCTCTCTGCATTGCAAACAGTCCATGATTATCACAAATTTTCTTGCATTAAGAGGTTATTTATGTTTTTAATACAGAGAAATCTCGATGCAATGAACTTCATGGGACCGCAACAAATTGTTCATTGTTCTGAAAGGTTGTTATAGTGGAAGCCCTAAATTCAACCATTCCGCCCATCGACCCATAGGTTGTCACCATATGAGCGATCCACAAAAACGTTGCTGTTGGCTCTCTGCCCACGCTGTTGCAATTTTCCGTAGATTCCACCACCATGCACCACCGAAGCACCGTATAGTAAGAGGGGCACACGCAAGAGACGTTGACGCTGAGGAAACCACCGACAAAGAGGAACCTCTGTCACCTCCAAAGCATAGTTTTTTTTTGTTTGTTTGTTTGTTTGTTTTTCATATCCTTTGCCCGTATACACCGCAACTGTCTCACTTGGGATGCACAACCTGAACTGTTTCAAAGAAGGGTGAAGAAAGGAAAAACACTTGTCTGGGCAGAGCATGCACTAGCAAAACCTAATGCGTCATCGCCTCCACAATATTATTATTATTATTATTATTATTATTATTATTATTATTATTATTATTATTATTATTATTATTATTAAAGTTTTTTCCCTCCGGCATTGTCTCAGGTTTTCCGAACCCATGCGCCGTGGCATCCGCTTTGTGCACCTTGTCGTCTGCTAGCCTGCTTTTCTGGCTGCTGTGACTGAAGTCTAAGAATTCTCAAATTTCTGAATATTAATTTGTAGTGCTGAGTTGTTGTTAACATGACACGGAAACTGAATAGCGCGTTATTCTGAAAAGTTCGGTATTCTGAAGTTTGTAGTACTGAAATATCTTTACATTGAAGCTATAAGCAATCAGCAGGTGATTTAAGTTTGTTAGTCTGAAAAGTTTGTTGACGTGGTGTTTCTAGCGACGAGGTATCTCTGTAGCATGCTGAGACTTTCAGCCAGTCTTGTACACAAAAGTAAGTGTACCCTGTATGGAGCTTAAAAACAATAAATAGGCATGGGCAATTTCACTATGACAGTCACAGGTCATTGATATTGAGCGATGTACATTTATTTTTATTGAAGCGGTAAAATTCCTTTCGGTGAATGCACAGTGCCTAAAATATTTGACTTACAGGTCATCGTGTGTAGTGCTGAGCTTATGAGCAGTTACTTTACACAAGAGGTGTAAGTAAATTGCTCGGTGGTGGGGTCAGCACTTGCTTAATTATTGTTGAGCTCTCTATGAAACTGGAGAACAATCTGCTTAAAAAAAATTGAAACCAATTTTATTTGCGATATGGTACTTTACTTGCACAATACACAAGAAAGGGGATAGCTGTTCAAGGTTACAATGCATAATGAAAAGAAATGGCCTGGATATAGCGACACTGCAATTGAGCTCAGAAAAATAAATAAAAGTGAATGCTCCTACACGTGTTATTGCGAAGCACTTCATAACGCAAATTCTGACAGCTTCCCAATTTTTAGTTTTGTCCTTCGCTTTTCGATTTCGTCTTTCGCATACTGGCACATTCTCATTGGCAATTTACTGTGTAGTACGTTAGGTATAATTTTCTTGTGATCTTCAAAGGATAATAATACATATCTGGTGAACATAGCAACAGTAAAGTAAAATTGTTATTCCCATTTACCCCATATAAACAGCTTTGAAGTTAGAGGTAATCAATTTCAGGCCGAAAATTTGGCGTATTAACCCCCTATTTACTGCAAGTCGGAAGCTCCCTACTTGCACGAAAACCCCAACTGTGGATAGATACCACCATGCTCACTTAACAATCAGCATTTTATGTTCTTGCAATTGTGATGTGCTTTATATTTTTTAACATACTTGCATGCCCTCTAAAGAACGAAAACAGCAATGACAACAACGTGATAATAATAATAATGCGGTTAACACATGTTAATACTAAAGTTTTTAGTAAACAGTAAATATTTATTGTTAACATATAACACTAACTATGGTAACGAACTGCTACAATATAAAAAAAATAATTAATTTCAACCATCGGCCCTTTAGCAACAACATTTATTTAGTCCCTAGCACCAATTCGTATCCAGGAAAATAAACAAATAAAAATAAGTGAACAAGCAATGAGGAGTGAATGACGCATCTGCAGGAATGCTTCATGAGCAAATACACGCAGATCCACGGTCTAAGCGACTTAAAATATTCAGTGTCATTTAATCCCTCTCTATTGTATGACACGACGACATGAAGCTCCTTCTCAAATGGTCGAGACGTAAAAATACAGCTTGACTGCTTGTGGTGTCTGTGACTACGTACTTTCACGTACGGCGAAATACCCATGCTGACACCTTGCATAAGACGGCTACTTGAGAGAAGTTGCAAAAGGCTCGGAGCATTGGTGAAGCTGCACCATTTGGCCACCCTCTCCTACTCTACCACTGTGGTTCTAGTTGACTGGAAGCAGGGACAACCGCTGCATACCAGAATTTTGCAAAGCTCTTGCTGTTACAGCTGCAGCATCGGCCACACGCGAGCCCACAGCCACATCGGCCACATGTGTACTGTGCACACAGTTCTGTCGCGCTTCCGAACTTCATGTGCACCCTCCTTTTAGAGTCACCGAATTTAAAGTGTTCATTGTAACAGTACGGAACTTTTGAATATGTTCTTTTTATCTGGACAAAGTTTCGATCAGCAGGGTCAGAAAATCATAAATGCCATTGAATGTGGGTCATTATAACTGATAGATCATTATATCTGGGATCAACTGTGTGTATGCGTGTGTGTATGTGCGTGTGTGTGGGGGGGGGGGCGCGCACGTGCGCAGGGTGGTTCAGCGAACACTTTCAAACATTTTAAAAAATTGCCTGTGACAGGTAGCACAATTCTAGTCCGTGAATTGGTCTACTTGAAAAGGCGGACATTACTTGCACAAAAAATTGAAATGCCTGATCAACTAATGAACAAAAATTCAATAATGAAGTTTTTAGCTAATTACCTTATGTCAGATATTTCAATTCACAAATTCTAGTGGGTGAGACTGGAAGGCATATTCACCTGGAAAGAATTGTATGGATGACACCATTTACGAGATACGCACCGTGAAACTTGCAAAAAATTCACTGTCATTCCATTTGCTTTCTGAACAAAATGTCGTTTTATGCATTGAAGCACAAAAGTAACTGGAACACCAATGCATTTCTCCACAAAGTTCGGGAATTAATATCTCGAAACTAGTGCCATACTGAGAATTCGTTCCAAGTGGATTCGCCTTCCGAACTCCCCAGCTAGACTTTTAGGTGAACTGCGGGAGGACAGGACAAGGAAGGAAACAAACTCATTACACAATGTGCTCATGTTTGACGTCCGTGTGCCGCCACAGCCACGCTAGAAAAGGAGGTGCACGTCAACCTGGCCCCACTTCCTCTCCCTCTCCCCTTCCATATGCTACCCTCCCCCTTTATCATGCTCATCAAGCCACCATCCTGCTCGACTTGCTCTCGCATGCTTTCGCTCACACCTAGCACCTTGTCGCACTTGGACGTTATATAAAACATTATGCGGCTCCGCTTCGATGGTCGCTCTCGGTCGCACAGTGTGCGATTTGAGAGGTGCGTTTGCAAGCAGCCGCACGTAATTCTACCATTTCACCATCTATGTCCACAGAAATTTTCACTTAAGGTGAAAGCCTTATACGGCTCATGGGATGATAAGGCCGATGTCCGGCATTAAGCCGTCGGCGCTATGGCACCAAAATTCATAGGGAGTCGTACCCTCGACGTTTGGTGAGAGTCGAACCCACTGCCTGTGGTGTTAATCAAGGCAAATTTAATTAAGACTCGCGACTTTCGGTGAGAATCAAGCTCATGACCTTCAGTGTTAATTAGGGCAAATTAGGCCCCTTTATAAGAAAGTGCGCAGCCAAGGCGGAGAAGAAACATCAGCATGACCTGTGGTGTTAATTAAGGCAGTTAAGATATAGCTTATTAAAGCACTCGAACCCACGACCTTTGGTGGGAGTCGAACCCACCTGGAGATATTGACTAATCGGCCATATCTCCAAGTTAGATTCAAGTTGACATTGTGAAGGTCGAGGGTTCAACTCTCGTGGTGGCAGTCATGAAGGTGAAGTTAGTTGAGGCACTTGAACCGATGGAACGCCCGACCTTTGGTTGGAGTTGAACCCACAACCTGTGGGGTTAATTAAGGCACAGTTAATTTAGATAGAATTAAATAACTTTGGTGGGAGTCAAACCCACTTGGAGATGTGGGTGAACGGGCCATATCTCCAAGTTGGATTCCACTTGACATTGTGAAGGTCAAGAGTTAAACCCACAACCTTTGGTGTGAGTCAACCTGCAGCTTTTGGTGTTAATTAAAGTGAGGTTGATTAAGACTCTCGAACCCACAACCCTACATGGCAAACCGGCCACATCTCACAAGAATTGAACCCACTACCTTTGTTGTTAATTAAAGCAAAGGTAATTAATATATAGTTAATTAAGACAATTAATGTACTAGAACCTATGACCTTTGGTGTTACTCAGGGTAAAGTTAATTAAGGCACTCGAACCCATGACCTTTGGTGGAAGAAAACAATAGGAAGTAACAATGCATTAGAATGAAAATGTAAAGCAACGTAATGAATGTCTCGTGAGCGGGCAGGCTTTTGCCTTCATTCTCTTTAGTGTGTCTAAAGTGCCTGCCAACTTTTGTCTCTGTATTCCTTTGTGGTGGCAGCTATATTGAGGTTCAAAATACATGGTGTTTTACGGACCAAAAGTTATAAAAGCTTAAATACTTCGTTATATGGAGGTTTAATTGTATATGTACGTTACTTAGAAGAGGATGCATGCACAAAAGCGTCATTATTTTCCGAACATTTCAGTTGAGTTCTGCCCTTCAAAGTAAATTAGATTAAATTATAATTACTAGCACTTATACTTACTTATAATTACTCTAGCAGCGTTTATTATCTTCCTCAGCCAGCTTTTATATATGGCACGCTCTGGTGTGTGTGTCTTGTGCCTCATGCCGCGAGCTAAGAGGTTAGAAAAAAGGGAAGAACAAGAAAAGGAGCTTCTGCTCCTGCTGTCAGTCCAAACGGTTCTCTGACGTTCCAAAGGTTTATCAGTGAGGTCACCCGGGGACTCCCCTTCGTCTTTGCATACCTCGATGACCTCCTGGTGGCTACTGTTTCCCCCAAGCAGCATAGCAACCATTTGTACCTGCTATATTGTTGGCTCCAGGAACACGGCCTTCTCATCAACATCACGAAGTGTGTCATTGGTGTCCACGACATTGAGTTCCTCAGACATTGTGTGACCCCCAAAGGATTGTTGGAAAAGAAAGTTCAAGCCTTGCGCAAGTTCCCTAACCCAGCGTCACTGCAAAAGCTCCATGAGTTCCTTGGGCTGCTCAACTTCCACCGCCATTTTCTTCCCAACATCGCCTGAATTATTATACCACTTACTGAGCATCTCAAGACCACTAAACCTCCATCCGCCTCACTGTCCTGGACCTCTGGTGCCAAAGAGTCCTTCCAGGCTGCGAAGAGCGCATTGGCAGATGCCACCCTCCTGGGGCATCCCCTACATGTTGCACCAATGCGTCTTATCACCGATGCATCTAGTGTGGCTGTCGGTGTCGTTTTACAACAGTTTCAGCACAACTTCTGGTGCCCACACAGGTTTTTATGCCAGAAGTTGAAGCCTGCAGAAACATGCTACATCATCTCTGGGTCGCCACATTATAGGGAGCGAGGTTAGGTCCACTACAACAATGTATGACTCAGCAAGCCAAAGGCCTGAGAACTGTTTAGACTTATGGCAGGAGCAGAAGTTATTTCTTTTTTATTTGTCTTCCCATTTTTCTAACCTCGTAGCTCGCTGCACAAGACAGAAGACACATGCACCAGAGCACACCATATATAAAAGGCAGCCGAAGAAGATGACGATGGCTGCTACAATTACTATTATAATTATACAATAAAAGCTTGTTGATTTGCAACTCGTTAATTCAAAATTTTGGATAATTCGAAGTAGCCGCTGCGGTCCGTCCTGCAATGCATTGAAAGCAAAATGTAACACATCCCGCTAATTCACACTGAAATCCGCACTGCCACCGATAATTCGAACTCCGCACCATCATGGATGGGGAGAGTGCTAGTGCTCAGGAGCACGTTGGCGAAGCTGGCGTCGCCATGCACACCACGCAGCTTTATCTGCAGCCCTTTGTTTAGGCCTGACTGGAGAGATAGGCGTTTGTGCCTGGCCAGGCATGGCCAAATGCCTCTATTGCAGGTCGCTTCTCTCCCATGAGGTTCTGTATAAAGCTCAAGGGCTATAAAATTGTCACCGTGTGTCGTATGCTGCATGCGCGAGCGAAAGTGTGCAAGGGTGAGCCGGCAAACACAGCTCAATCAAGGCACGGGAGTGAAGAGAAGGGAGGTGGGGGGGTGGGGGGGCATTCTCCGGCAGCTGCAGCTGCTTGCAGCGTGGCCACGTGGGTGCCGTATCTTGAAAGCAATCTTCAACGTGGCCAAAGTGCCTGCCCGCTTGGGTCTCATCTTCAAAGCGATCTGCGGTGTTTGCAGAGTGCACGTAGTGTTGGTAGCTTCATATGCGATGTACTTTCTACGTTTTATTTGTGTTGAAGCAAGAGCTGTACAAAGGTCGATTCGCTCGCTGCTACTGCCGCAATTCCTCACTCCAGCGTTTTTCAGCAAGTTTCCGTGAGCAAGATGTGTTCACGTTTACCTGTGTGTGCATGACACCATACTTGTTAATTTACTAAGTAAGCGAATGTTCACAAGTTTATATGGCCCATAAAAGCATTATCCTTACTTCATATAGGTATTTACTCATTTGCTATCGTAATCGATGCTTTGCTTTTCGGGCAAAACTGCGACATTATTTTTTCTCTGCACCAGTCGGCGCGATGAACGTGCGGATGAAGCAAGAGCCATCTCGACTTTGGGCACGTTGGACCGCGTTGGCCGCGTCCTGTTACGTTGGCTGCGCCAGTGCTTTGAAGTATAGATGTTGTTGTTCACGCCAATGTGACATAGGCTGTGTACACATGTACTTACGCCACGTCTGACTATGTACACGCCTTAACTGAGTGATTTTTTTCTCTGATTTTCATTAGTTCGAACTTTATATAATTCTAATTTTCATAGCATCCCTGCAGAATTTGAATTAATGAGCTTTTACTATAATTACTACCAACATATGGGGCAGAAACTTAAGAGGTTAACAAAGCAGCTTAGAACAAGCTAAGGACCGCGCAACAAGCGTTGGAACAAAAAAATGTTACGCGTAGCATTAAGAGACAGGAGGAGAAGGGTGCGTGTATCAGAGATTCAACAAGGGTAGCTGATTTTGTTAAAATTTTGAGGGAAAAATGGAGCTGTGCACACCATGTCATGCTTAGGGCAGATAGCCAGTGGTCATTTAGAGTTACAGAATGGGTGCCAAGGAAACGGAAGCGCAGTGAAGGACGACCAAAAAATAGGGAGCATGATGAAGTTAAAAAAATTTGCATGCATAACTTGGAATCAGCTAGTGCAAGACAGGGGTAATTGGAGATTGCTGGTAGCAGTCTTCATACTGTGGAGGACATGAAAAATAGGCTGATAATTCTGATGTCATAATTAAATTTATTTTTGTTGTTTTACAAGCCAAACCCATGATCTGATTATGAGGCACGCTGTAGTGGAAGACACTGGATTTATTTAGCCACCTGGTTTTTTTTTTTAAGTGAATGGCCTTATATACTTGGCTCTTTCATCTGCTTTCGTGCTTGGTCGGTAGTCTATGGTCAGATTTGGCAAGAAAAGCATTTGTTCATTTGGGCTGTTTGCTTACATTGACAATCATTGTCGGTGGTTTCTACACAATTCTTGTGCACTCATATCAAGGCACACTAGTTCATGTGAGCCCGGAACAGCCCTTAGCTGTTCTTCACTCACTCCCCCAATCATTTTGATATCCACCAGTGTCCATTGCAGGAATCCAAAAGCCTTTTGCGGGCTCATAAAGAAACAAGAAAAAAATTCACAGGGCCCTGAGTGGATTAGAACCTCGATACTAGAGTAGCATTTGACAAAGAATGTTTTTTTTTTTTTTGACAGAAAGTAATCTATGCATTCGAAGACAAATAATTGTATATTACAAAAAGAATATAAGGTCTTCTACGACCCCAAATGTGTTACCCATTTCATGTGTGGGGAAGCCAGAATGGGACACTCCACACATGGCAGTAGGGAATATAGATTGTGCGCACCAAAGTTTGGGGATGCAAACCACTGAGCTTACAAAAGAATGCAAAAGAGCCCTCTACAGGCCAGAACATAACCCATTGGCTTGTCCTTGTGCAGATGAGTTAATTCAGTGTTATTTGATGGCAGCCTAATGACGTCTGTCAATGATGTTGTGTGTGGCGTAGCGGACTACTCCATTAAGCAATCCAATCCCACATCCAATACAAAAGAACAACATTTTTTTCCACTTTATGGTTCAGGAAGGTAATGTGAGTGATGTTGAGCTGAAGATGTCAGGCCCAATGGAGCTCACTGCTGCCTACGTAAACCCGCGACACCCCCTCCCCCGTCCCCAGAAGAGTAAAAGAGTTAGCTTCGGCGGGGATACTTGCCCTGCTGCCTCCTCGTAGCCTCTATTCTAGTGTATAACCAAAAGTTTCGACGAGGCCTAGTGAGGAACCTCTTAATGGGGCAGTGGCACTCACAGCCACTACAATGCAAAGTTCCAGTGTTCAGGGGATGTGAAACAGAAGCTAATGCTTCAGCAATAACTTTGACGATAGGCGCCTTTTTATGCAATCTGGCTGATGCAAGAGATGGAATGGCCCAAAAAGGCATCACCATTTTGTGAACACTTATAAAAGTCGATGGCAACAGCCATTGAACACAGCCTAGTTGGATACTGATACAGAGCAACCTCTCTTCAAAATTTTACGTTTTAAATATGAGGATGCATTACAAGAAGCTAAAAAAATATTGTTTCTAATACCTAAAAAAATTGAAACACCATTATCGCATGCCAGGAATGACAGAACCCAGAATATTGAAAAACAGCATGACCTCCAGGATTGGGTGGCTTAAATATCTCTGAGGCCATGTATCGCGATGTACAGTCCCGGCCAAAAATTTTCAAGTCGCGGCATGCACGAACGCATTGACTTTCAGACTGGTGGCAGGGCCCCTGAAGTAATTTTGACAGTTGTAAGCTCAGATCATGAGAAACAGTGTCCCTTTCCCTCTTGAGAACCTTGAAGCTCTTTGAATTTAATACAAGATCCACTACATGGCATGATGCTAACGTGTTCACTCATGCTGTGGCTTGGGAACTTTTGCGAGGGTACTGTACATCATATCTGCTAACCGCCAAGTGCCCACTTTGTCTGCTTAAGTTCAAGTTTATTCAAGTTATAACTTTTCTTTTTGTTACAAAACATATATAATATAAAAGGTACTTCCTAAAAGCTGTTAATGAAAATACTAGACAATTGTCAGCCCTGCAGCTTTGTCAAGATTGCTTCAAAACCATATTTCTGAATTATAACCAATTTATCAAAAGTGAAATTTTGTTGCAGTCGACATTCAAGAGTCACAAAAGCATGATTTCTCTTTCAGAGCTTCGGCGGCAGATGAGCATGGGTACATCCAGCCTTGGCGTGGGCACCCAGCTGTATGTGCGCCGTTTGGGCCACTTAGTGCAGCAGTGGCTCACTCGCTATTGGATCTGGGTGGTGGCTACCATGCTGATGGTAATCTCACTGGGTGGCACTGACGTGGTACTCTATCGCATCGCCTACATGTTGCTTTTCTTGTTCTTCATCCTTGTCTTCCAGGTAAGTCGCCCTTAGATGTCGTTCAATTCCTTTGAGCCATATTAAAGGGACACCAAAGAAACACTATTAAACATGAGGGGACTACTAGATTACACTCCTGTAATAATCGGGAGCCTAGGCTTGATAAGCCAGAAATGACACAAAATGTCAAGGTTGATGAAATTGCAGCACCAACCCCATGTGCTGTCATAGATTTTGCAGGATCTGCATGATGCTGTGCAATTTTTCACCACATGAAAAGGACCACATTACATTAAGAAGTAGGCAGTTATTTTTTTTCTTCTTTTGATTGACCCGCTGTGGTTGCTTAGTGGCTATGGTGTTGGGCTGCTAAGCACGAGGTCACGGGATCGAATCCCGCCCACAGCAGCCCCATTTCGATGGGGGCAAAATGTGTGAGACACCCGTGTACTTAGATTTAGGTGCACACTAAAGAACTCTTAGTGGTCCAAATTTCCGGAGTCCCCCACTACGTCATGCCTCATAATCAGATCATGGTTTTGGCACATAAAACCCCATAATTTCTTATTCTTTTTTATTGCACGGCACCACAGTTACCTGATTCTAATGCATCCTCAAATGTAATGCATTCCTGAATTTGATCGCCAGAAAAAGAGAAAACGTAATGCATTTTATCGCAGTGCATACATTTTGCTTTGTTTACAGAAAGAAATACATTCTTCGTGCTGGTGTGTCATGCACAAGGGGTTCAGTCACTCATGGTGTCAGTAGGACGAAGTTTATTGCATTTCTTGCACAGGCCTGCAAGTTTCCAGATATCAGGCAACTTCTAGCACAGCGGGGAAAGAGATTAGAAAAAGGAAATGCATAGTGGAGGAGAATTTGAACTTGCCGATTCATTAGCTTCCCAAGATGTTCTTGGGCCACACCACCGCCACCGATCTGTAGAAGGGGCTGCCAGGCTAGCTTGAGAAGCCTAGTGTGGTAGTGAATAATGCAGTAGGTAATCAGCATTCAGACTATATGGCCCAAATAACTTTTGGCATTTTTGAGGGGAAAAAAAACTTTGTCAGTAATGTGTTTTGTTTTCAATGTGCCTTTGCAGAGAGCAGTTGAAGCCAAACTGGTGCGGCATAACTTGGCTTTCTTCGTTATTTGCTTTTATTTGTGATTTTTTATTAGTTTGAGCAGTTAATACGCTTTTCCATGGGCAAAAGAAACATAAGCTTGCGAGTTTGATTGCACCTGCTTTTGTCAACTTGTCACAGGCACATTTTCTCACACCGTGCTTTCTGTGGGAACCCCTTTCTGCATGTTTTTTTTTTTTTTTTGAAAACTATGTGTCATCCACGATGCTGCTTAAAAAGTATTCTAGATGATCAAATCCGATACCACGGTAGTGTAATAGTTGACCATTAAAGGGCCCCTGAAACGGTTCAGACAAATTTTGTAGACGCATAGGGCACAGCTAAAGTTAATCATTCGCACCACAATTTGTGTGAAGGGACGCGTATTAAGAGAGCTATGGATGATTACAAGTTACCCTCCTCCATAGCCATGCATTTTCTCCTCAACTCATTCACTGAGTGATCAGGGCTAAGCTCCGCCTTCACTGGCAAAGCGAGAGCTATCGAAGCAGTGTGCATTATGAGCATTCTGTCGCAGCGCCGAACGTGTCTGGTATTCTGGTAACCACAGGCGAGCTGGGCGTTTCGACAGATGGCTGGAGGCATAAACTCAAGCTGATGAAGGAACTTTAGCATAGACGCACGTGAGAGGGCTCATCGGTCTGCAAGGTCCAGCCACCTCATGGCGCAGAGCTTAACCAGCCAAACAAAGCGCTAATATTGCTCTAACGAAGTGTAAAACATTTTAAACATTTACAAAAACAATGTTAACGATTAGACTCCTGTGAAAAATTTACACCAGCAGCAAAGAATACATTTCGTTACTGCTACTGTGTGTGGTTGAGCTCCGTGCCACCAGGTGGCTGTACCATGTAGACCATTCACATTTGCGCTTCTGCTCATCCCGTGAAACGACACGGTCAAATGGCCAGGCCCTGTCTCCTTGCGCTTGCTTTTACCCTAATACTGGACTCGCAAAATGCTATTGCGTTAATCTTCCGGTGTAAAGTGACGGCCGCAAACATGCAAATCCTGGCGCCGATCAGATAATGGCAGTCCGATACGCTGCAGCCAGTCCGCTCGTCTGCTGCCTTGCAGAGGGACACGATGTCACAGCTTGGCATATTGCCAGTCACTACTTTTGCGTCCCACAACGCAACAAAGTCAAATCATGGTGCTCACGAAAAGACTGAGACTGACTCTGACCATGGAGCTCTTGTCAAAATGGAGCACGTTGTAACACAAGCAGACGACGCTTGCTGTGTGCCGGAAGTGCTTAAGTGTAATGAGGAATTGTTCTTGTGCATTTTCTTTCTGTTACTTTCCTCTTATAGAAACAAATTAACATTCCAACTACTACAAAGAACATTTGTTCACCATAAAGTTGCAAAAATTCTTGATGACGTGCCCTGGGTAGCCAATCGAATAGCTCACCCTACTAACGTCATTGGGGCAAATAACGTCAAATTGGTAGGGATGGCTTAAAATTCAGCTGAGCGATGTGCTGCAATCGGCAGCAATGTGCATTTTTGAAACCTTATAATAAATTACACGCTTTACGCGGAGCATTTAGATGCATCAATTAATGATCAGGACCTACTCTAATGACTCGGTATGTTTGTACAAAATCTTCATAATCCTTCAGTGTTTAAGTGTCTCTTTTTTTGCCATGTTCATGGCACTGAGCAAGTCGTGGACAAAGATACCCTTGCTCATGAAATAAAAATATGTGTTGTTGTCAGTTACCAGATTGTTGACACAGGGAATCTCCAAGCAGGTACATTATCAATCAGCTCGTGTGGTGTACTAAGTGACGTCACGGATGCCATTTCGTTGTCTTCATTGCAGCTGCTGCTGGAGCTAAGCAGATCGATATAATGTGTATCTTTTCACTGCGCTAGCTGTACAATAACATGGTGGCCTCAATGACGTCAGTGCATACCCTCCAGTGTTATGGAATGGGCACCCCCATTCCATTACAATTCCATTCCTTTCAATTCCTCGGAATGAAAAAACAGCCTGTTCCCACTCCAAGAATGGCCAGACAGTTCAATTCTGTTCCTGTAATTCCTCAACATAGGAAAGACATCTTAGCAGTTTTATCGCCTTACCGATGAACGTACCATCAAGCTGATGTCACCAGACGCATTAAGAACTGCAAAAAATAAGCAAAACATGTTACTAAGGTCGAGGGATAATAGCTTTGTGACATATCTCGGGCAGTCATCATCATCATCATCATCCTCAGCCTAGTTACGCCCACTGCAGGGCAAAGGCCTCTCCCATACTTCTCCAACTACCCCGGTCATGTACTAATTGTGGCCATGTTGTCCCTGCAAACGTCTTAATGTCATCCGCCCACCTAACTTTCTGCCGCCCCCTGCTACGCATCCCTTCCCTTGGAATCCAGTCCGTAACCCTTAGTGACCATCGGTTATCTTCCCTCCTCATTACATGTCCGGCCCATGCCCATTTCTTTTTCTTGATTTCAACTAAGATGTCGTTTACCCGCGTTTGTTGCCTCACCCAATCTGCTCTTTTCTTATCCCTTAACGTCACACCCATCATTCTTCTTTCCATAGCTCGTTGCGTCGTCCTCAATTTCAGCAGAACCCTTTTCGTAAGTCTCCAGGTTTCTGCCCCATATGTGAGTACTGGTAACACACAGCTGTTATACACTTTCCTTTTGAGGGATAGTGGCAACCTGCTGTTCATGATTTGAGAATGCCTGCCAAACGCACCCCAGCCCATTCTTATTCTTCTGGTTATTTCAGTCTCATGATCCGGATCCGTGGTCACTACCTGCCCTAAGTAGATGTAGTCCCTTACCCCTTCCAGTGCTTCGCTACCTATCGTAAACTGCTGTTCTCTTCCGAGCCTGTTAAACATTACTTTAGTTTTCTGCAGATTAATTTTCAGACCCACCCTTCTGCTTTGCCTCTCCAGGTCAGTGAGCATGCATTGCAATTGGTCTCCTGAGTTACTAAGCAAGGCAATATCATCAGCGAATCGCAAGTTGCTAAGGTATTCTCCATCAACTTTTATCCCCAATTCTTCCCACTCCAGGCCTCTGAATACCTCCTGTAAACATGCTGTGAATAGCATTGGAGATATCGTATCTCCCTGTCTGACGCCTTTCTTTATAGGGATTTTGTTGCTTTCTTTGTGGAGGACTACGGTGGCTGTGGAGCCGCTATAGATATCTTCCAGTATCTTTACATATGGCTCATCTACACCCTGATTCCATAATGCCTCCATGACTGCTGAGGTTTCGACTGAATCAAACGCTTTCTCGTAATCAATGAAAGCTATATATAACGGTTGGTTATATTCTGCACATTTCTCTATCACTTGATTGATAGTGTGAATATGGTCTATTGTTGAGTAGCCTTTACGGAATCCTGCCTGGTCCTTTGGTTGACAGAAGTCTAAGGTGTTCCTGATTCTATTTGCGATTACCTTAGTAAATACTTTGTAGGCAACGGACAGTAAGCTGATCGGTCTATAATTTTTCAAGTCTTTGGCGTCCCCTTTCTTATGGATTAGGATTATGTTAGCGTTCTTCCAAGATTCCGGTACGCTCGAGGTTATGAGGCATTGCGTATACAGGGTGGCCAGTTTCTCTAGAACAATCTGACCACCATCCTTCAACAAATCTGCTGTTACCTGATCCTCCCCGGCTGCCTTCCCCCTTTGCATAGCTCCTAAGGCTTTCTTTACTTCTTCTGGCGTTACCTGTGGGATTTCGAATTCCTCTAGGCTATTATCTCTTCCACTATCGTCGTGGGTGCCACTGGTACTGTATAAATCTCTATAGAACTCCTCAGCCACTTGAACTATCTCATCCATATTAGTAACGATATTGCCGGCTTTGTCTCTTAACGCACACATCTGATTCTTGCCTATTCCTAGTTTCTTCTTCACTGTTTTTAGGCTTCCTCCGTTCCTGAGAGCCTGTTCAATTCTATCCATATTATAGTTCCTGATGTCCGCTGTCTTACGTTTGTTGATTAACTTAGAAAGTTCTGCCAGTTCTATTCTAGCTGTAGGGTTAGAGGCTTTCATACATTGGCGTTTCTTGATCAGATCTTTCGTCTCCTGCGATAGCTTACTGGTTTCCTGTCTAACGGAGTTACCACCGACTTCTATTGCGCACTCCTTAATGGTTCCCATGAGATAGTCGTTCATTGCTTCAACACTGAGGTCCTCTTCCTGAGTTAAAGCCGAATACCTGTTCTGTAGCTTGATCCGGAATTCCTCTAGTTTCCCTCTTACCGCTAATTCATTGATTGGCTTCTTGTGTACCAGTTTCTTCCATTCCCTCCTCAAGTCTAGGCTAATTCGAGTTCTTACCATCCTATGGTCACTGCAGCGTACCTTGCCGAGTACGTCTACATCTTGTATGATGCCAGGGTTCGCGCAGAGTATGAAGTCGATTTCATTTCTAGTCTCACCATTCGGGCTCCTCCACGTCCACTTTCGACTAACCCGCTTGCGGAAAAAGGTGTTCATTATCCGCATATTATTCTGTTCTGCAAACTCTACTAATAATTCTCCTCTGCTATTCCTAGAGCCTATGCCATATTCCCCCACTGACTTGTCTCCAGCCTGCTTCTTGCCTACCCTGGCATTGAAGTCGCCCATCAGTATAGTGTATTTTGTTTTGACTTTACCCATCGCCGATTCCACGTCTTCATAAAAGCTTTCGACTTCCTGGTCATCATGACTGCATGTAGGGGCATAGACTTGTACTACCTTCAATTTGTACCTCTTATTAAGTTTCACAACAAGACCTGCCACCCTCTCGTTAATGCTATAGAATTCCTGTATGTTACCAGCTATTTCCTTATTAATCAGGAATCCGACTCCTAGTTCTCGCCTCTCCGCTAAGCCCCGGTAACACAGTACATGCCCGCTTTTTAGCACTGTATATGCTTCTTTTGTCCTCCTAACCTCACTGAGCCCTATTATATCCCATTTACTACCCTCTAATTCCTCCAATAATACTGCTAGACTCGCCTTACTAGATAGCGTTCTAACGTTAAACGTTGCCAGGTTCAGATTCCAATGGCGGCCTGTCTGAATATTTACAATTATTATTAGGGTTATAATTATATTCGAGTGCTGATTGCCGTGTTATAGTTTGTTAACGAAACTACCCCTCAATTCTAAATATTGTAAGGCAGTTTGTCGTGTGCGTATCATGGCCACGCATGCTTATATCGCCTTTCCGTTTCTCTACCACGGTTGCGCTTTAAAACCACGGCGCTGCAAGTTTGCTTTCCTTTCCTTCCCTCTTCTCCGCCCTTAAACTGACTCTCTTAACTACTACACGCAGAGACAAAGAAACAGCACGCGCATGCGATCGCATAGATGAGATGAATACATATATATAGAAAAGCATCAGTCATAGCTCTCGAAGTATAATATAATATAATATAGAATAGCTCTCGAAGATAGCTATTCCGGCGGCTAGCTTCCCACGCTATGCGTGCCGTCCTTGCACCTGTTAAAACTTTTCCTAGACGCTAGAACTATACTATTCCTACGCAACCTTGAGCGATCGGAAAGCGCGTTTTCCACGCCTGGCCGGCGGAGAGGGGGGGCTTCGTTCCGGCCGCGAAGCTCTCCACATCCCCGTAAGGAGCCTGGTGGTGGTCTCGTGCGGACGATGCCCTCTCGGTGAGCGCATATTTCCCCCCTCATCTTTTAAGAGATTCAATACATACAAGCATTTGTCTCGCAAACCAGATTTATTTCAAGGGAATTTTCCACGTCTCAATTATTTCTCTCGTCGTATTCGAGTGCTCATTGCCGTGTTATAGTTTGTTAACGAAGCTTCCCCTCAAGTCTAAATATTGTAAGGCAGTTTGTCGTGTGCGTATCATGGCCACGCATGCTTATATCGCCTTTCCGTTTCTCTACCACGGTTGCGCCTTAAAACCACGGCGCTGCAAGTTTGCTTTCTTTTCCTTCCCTCTTCTCCGCCCTTAAACTGGCTCTCTTAACTACTACACGCAGAGGCAAGAAACAGCGCGCGCTTTAGATACTATAGATGAGATGAATATTTACAATTATTATTAGGGTTATAATTATATTTGAGTGCTGATTGCCGTGTTATAGTTTGTTAATGAAACTACCCCTCAATTCTAAATACTTTAAGGCAGTTTTACTAGTCTCTAAAGCCGCTCGAGTTCACGCTGCTCCTCTGGCGGCCATTTTTCCAAGAAATTATGCCTTCCAACCACTCAGAATCAGCAAAAATCGACTGTCGCGGACAACACCAGCCCCTTTCCACATAAGTATGAGGCTCGGAGCAGGAGCTATGGCGCTTGAAAGTAACCGCTGGCTTGACGAACCAACCGACTGAGCTACCTTTCCGGGCAACATTGAAGGATCACGAGTTCAAATCACATGTTATGTTCCTTTTTTTTTTTTTTAAAGTATTTTCCTTCCTTTTATCACTGTACGGAAACCCTCCTAAAAAAAAATTATATATCCTCAATTATGTGTGGCCACACATGTGCAGGTCATAAATACCAGGTTCTCTAGCCGAGTGCCATCCATGCGGTATAACCGAGCTCAGATTGGTCCACCTTGACTGATCAAATAGGGCGCCACTGTAGGTTAAATGAGGCGTACAACTCCTGCGGGACCCGCCGTGGTTGCTCAGTGGTCATGGTGTTAGACTGCTGAGCACGAGGTCGCGGGATCGGACCCCGGCCACGGCGGCCGCATTTCGATGGGGGCGAAATGCGAAAACACCCATGTACTTGGAATTAGGTGCACGTTAAAGAACCCCAGGTGGTCGAAATTTTCGGAGTCCTCCACTACGGCGTGCATAATCAGAAAGTGGTTTTTGTCACGCAAAACACCATAATTCAATTTTTAATTTAACTCCTGCGGGGACGGTAGAGTATCCGTCTCCAGTGCAAGAGGACCGTGATTCAAATCCCGGTGCCGCGCAATTCTCCTCCGGGAAATACAAAAAAAAAAAGAAAAAAAAACCGTGTGTTGAGAAATTGCACAAACAGGCCTGGAGTGCGGCCTGATCCCGGTGACCAGAACCGGTAACGCACTCTCTCACCAGAGCAGGATTGGCCACCCTGGTGCAGTACTTGGCCACAACCTCCTATATGAATACAACAATCAAACCCCGGCCCTCAGTCCCCAGCAGCCGCGAAGCAACTGACCACGGCGGCGGTCAGATCTGTAACGCTGCAGAGGGTGCTAAGAATACCTGGCTCCGGACAGGCTCGGGCAGTACAACCACCTAATTCCCATAGGGGCAGTTCTCCCGCTACCTATAGTATTTGCATGGTCAGCATGTTTTAATGGCTTGTGATGTTTTAATATTGTTTAAGCTTAAATGTGTTAATGCTAAAATGACGCCATAGCATACTTTTGCTTAGGTGTCCTTGTTATTTTTAAACGCTGCAATAAAGGTCGCAAGCAGTGCAAGGCGCAAAAAGAAGCTTTATTTTTGTTTTATTCATCTAAATTTTGCAGCAAAAGGGCATGAGCTAAATGGGTACTTCACCGTTTAGTTTTGAAAACCCGAAATGTAAAAGACGGCTGCTTCAACAGTTAGCTCTAAAAACAAAAACAAAAAGCGAGATAAAACAATTTCCCTCTACCCAACTATGTGTTGCGCTTCAGAAACATGAGCTGCTCGAAAGAGGTGCTTGACAGCCGATTTCGCTTCACTGTCATTATCAGGGGTGCCGTAGAAATCACGCATTCCACGTCAGCTGACGTAGCGTTCACAGTAAAAACTGCCCTTGCGAGGTGGGAAAGCAGCTAGCATTCCCTTTCCAATAGGTCAGGGGCTTAACCGTGTCTGTGCTAGTTCCCTCTGTAAGGTTTCCTTTGCAATGGATCCAGGCATGTTGTCTTGGTAGGCATTTTCATTTTGCCTGATGTTTGTAAACATCAATCTGCTTGGCCCTGCTTCAGAGTCTGCATTCATGACGGTGCTGGAGCTGTCCTGCCCTAACAAAGGAGGCCCTTCCCCCAGCACAGCAGAACACATCTGCTTGGCTGTTGCAGCTAAACACCAAGAAGACTTAAACCGTGGGTCTAGGAGGGTGCCCATCAAAAATACAGTCAGTCCACGTGATTGCAAACCGCTTCTCCAGGCTCGCTGTAGGCCTTTAGCCACCTCTTTGCAAAGATGTGTGCCTTTGCTTCAAATTTCTGCAAGAGAAACTTCGATATTTCGCAATGCAGGAAGCAGAAGCCCTGCTGTCTCGTGCCTTTTCTGCAGCTCTCCCTGCCATCCTGTACAGGGGAGACAAGCTCAATCAAGTCGGTCACCAGCCTCAGTTCATATTCAGACAGTTTATCCTTCTTGCACACGTGCAGAGTTTCTGTCAGGCCTGGATGACTCTAAAAAGGGGTAACAAGCTTTCTCATCATTCGCAGCTGTGAGTTCCACCTCTTCACATTGTCAGATTCCAAATGCAGACTGGCCATATTCAACACTTCTTCCATGTTGGCGGTGCACTTGTGTATAGATGCAACGATGGCGCTGCATTTTTGTACGACTTCCTCGACATTTGGGTCCAAAAATAAAGTGAGGATGACAATTAGTGAATATTGCCACTGCAAGTACAGGTATTGCAAATGGCAAACATGCAAGGCAATAGTTTCAGAAAGAGAATGAGGACATATGTAATGGTACGGTATTGCACTCGACGAGACACTGACACTCTTCAAGACTGCATTAGACAAAATAAAGTGGAGACAGACACAGCCATTTTCTCCAGCCCTGCAATAAATTGAGTGCACTTCAAACATAGGCTGTGCCTTCCTGTTCTTAGGAATAAATGTTGCGCACATAGTGCCATGGCTACGGCACTGCAGCTGGTATTATCTTAATGAAGAGGGCTTCGCAATTCAAATAAACATACTAGCAGCAGACTGCCGCCTTGCTGACTGGTCTTATATGCCAGGCAACTGCGTTTACGGGCAGAGCAATTTGTACTAGGAGTGATGTACGTAACATTTCATTTTCCTGAGCGGGAAAAGGGGTTGTAATACAAGAAAAAGGAGAGGGAAGTCACGAAAGCAAAAAAATAGCAAGGAACACAAAATGCAATAAGACAAAAACAGCTTGAACAAGAAATCAACAAAATCCAAATCTTCGAAAATGTAACTTCGGGACACTGTGGGCATTCGTTACATGATGGGCCAGTTTTCTTTTTGGTTCTCTTTAGAGGTATTTCAGAACAGTTGATTGACGTGGTGGGAGGAGACCGTGAAGTCGCATAAGCTTGGTGCCTGGCCCGTGGCAGAAAAATGATTCGCAACCACTTTTTGATGGGAAGCAGAGTTCGTGACCTTGGCCATGGCAGCAAATGCACCACGAATCCCCAAGATGAAAAAGCAAAGCACGCTCAAAAATTTGGCTAAACATGAGCTGGGGGTAGTTGCATAATAAAGGTTTAAAGCATTGAAACTGTAATAAGCACAGTTGTCTGCCCTTACTTTTCAAATTGCAATTATTATATTCGTACATTCTTTTGTATTTTGCATTTATATTCGTACAATTATTATATTCGTGTTTTCTTTTGTCCATGCATTCATAGGAAATTATTTAACAAAGCTTGGCCCAAACAGTTCATGAAAATAGTAATAAATGAACAGTGTATCAATGCACATAAGATGAAACCAATAAGTTACTTAATAGTTCATCCCTGCCGAATGGCATCTTTTACGGCAAGCTGCAGGCTGTGGGCAGTGCAGCCAAATCGAAATTGCTCCAACTAACGGAACTCGCTTAAAAGCTCCTTGATTAAGCATTCCGGGCAGTCATCGAAATTCTCGTTATCACTGTCCTCTTCAGTCTCCCACCTGGTAAATGCAAATGCCTTTATCATTGATGAAGTGTTATCTGTCAGCACACGAAAGACCTGGAAAATGTAATAAAAACAGTTAACGGAGCTGAAAGTGTGCGAAAATACATATTTCACCTTGTCAGCGATGTTCCACTGCAGCAATGCTGCGTCATACTCGGAGCGGATCCGAGCAGCTGTGTGGCTCCCCGTCAGATGAGTGAAACTGAGGAGGTACGTGTGAGCCATGAAGTCGCTGTCCACGAGTGTTGCTTTGACAGCCAGGAAGCCCTCCGTAGACAGCGACGTCCACATGTCTATTGCTGTACAGACGTACTCCGCTCCCATCAAAGACAATGAGATTTTGGTCTGCAGCGCTGATACTTTCCTGGGCAGAAACATCTCTCTTAGGTTATCCCGCGATGGCAACTTGTAGCTTGGGACAGTGACCTGAATTTGAAAAGAATACAAAGCAGTTACTTTGATGAAAGGCAGCTTATAATATTGTCAAACTTACCATTATGAATTGTTTGAAACCCTCCCTCTCGACAACACGAAAGGGCTCCGTGTCGGTGCAAATCATGTTGATTATGGTGTCGTCAAGAGCAGCCTTTCGATGAACAGGCACAGAGCTGCACCCAGCGGTGAAGGCTGACATTATTTTCGGCTGGCTTGCCAGCCCTTTCTCATGTTGCATGTACTCACATTTGTGCTTTCTTTTTAGGTGCTGAATCAAATTAGATGAAACTCCGCCTACAGCATGTATAGTTTTGGAGCAAAGCTTGCAACTTGCAGCTTGTTTGTTTTCTTCGTGGGTAATTTTAAAAAATTGTTTCCAATGGGTCATGTTGGCAAACTTGGTGTGTGTGTGTGTGTGTGTGTGTGTGTGTGTGTGTGTGTGTGTGTGTGTGTGTGTGTGTGTGTGTGTGTGTGTGTGTGTGTGTGTGTGTGTGTGAGAGAGAGAGAGAGAGAGAGAGAGAGAGAGAGAGAGAGAGAGAGAGAGAGAGAGAGAGAGAGAGAGAGAGAGAGAGAGAGAGAGAGCCGCTGGGTGCAGGAGCCAGTGTGGCACTGCATTATGGAAGCAATTTTTTTTTGCCATAGAACAGAGCTCCCTAGAACAGAGTGAACATGGGTTTTCTTTTGTGCGAATCGTCACGTCAGGACTGGGGAGGCGCCTCTGTGGCTGCAGTTACGTGGGCTCTCCTGCTTCGGCTGGCTTCCTGAATCAGTGCTTTCAAAAGTGTATTCTCTCTCTCTCTCTCTCTCTCTCTCTCTCTCTCTCTCTCTCTCTCTCTCTCTCTCTCTATGGAGGGAGAGGGCGCACAGTTCATTGTGTACGAGTGTTTGCTGTGCTGACCTACAGACCTTGGTCGACACAGTTTCGGGCAAAGGTGTCCGTGTGTCTAGACAGGGCGGACAGTATTGCAAAAGTGTTCGTAAGAAGTGAGACGGCGCGCAAGCTGGTATGGGAAAGCTTGTAGTGAACGCAAGCATCGCACCAGCATCAATACGCGTCACAACTTAGAGAAGCGCTTTTTCGAATATGCGTCCGAGTCGGCGACGGTGACAGAAGCGAAAACAAAAAAGTGAAGGTAGGGAGGCAGCAGGCGTCCGGGGTGAAGGTGCTGCTGAGGTAAAAAAAAATTGTATGGCATACAGAGGGGGAGTATGCCACCACTGTAGTTCCGCATGACGGATACCAACAGCATAGAGCCATGGTTATGCGAAGATACTGAGACAAACTTTGGAGCAACTCTGTCTATAAGGACAGAATTGTAGTAGGTGCATTGCTTATAAATGTACCGTGCTTGTAACCAGCCAAGCCATTTTAAAAGTACTGCTTTATTTTTAAATTCAAGTCTCTGACTTACTAATGTTTGAATGTGGGCTGGTTTGTTCTTCGGCATATTTTGACAAAGAAACGGCACGTAGATAAAAAAGCGCTCTATTTTCGGAAAAAGACATAATTCCATTCCCATTCCATACCGGGCAAAAGGCACTTAATTCCATTCCCATTCCATTCTGGGGTCACGAAAATGTGGAATGATTCTGGAGTCATTCCAATTCCGAAGTGGTAACTCTGCAGCACTAATACCCTCTATATAGTTTTCTTCTTGAGAATTGTCACTAAATTGGAACACTTATTTTTCATCTATCCTGCAAGGACTGATCACTTCCACCTTGGAATACTGTGTCAGTGTGTCGCCTCGCTTTCTCACGATTCGCATGTTGCAGGCATGAACTTGCTTTTTGTAATGCTGTCATCTAAGGTTCCAGAAATAAAATGCATCCATTGTTACATTTGTCGGGAGAACTTTCTCTTTTTATGCCATTTATTCTTTGCCCTCATGAAGCACATAGTTGTTTTCATTTCTTGTAATGGATCAAAGTTTGACTGAAGGGCTGTGCAATTTTATGCTGTACATTACACAGGTAACAGCCATGACACTAAGAGTTGATTGCGGGCATAGATGTCATTTAGTGGAGGGGAGTTCCATTGGATCTTAGCATTTTATGGAATTTTACAGTCACGGAAAATTGAAATACAAACAAGTTGGGGCTAACTGGAGCACATTTTTTCACTTCTGCTTTTGCCAGTCATGTAACATCAGCCTGATTTCAGCTTGTATGCTTAGTGTGAGATCATGGCCTCAAGTTATTACTCGTAAAAAGGGATTTGTTGTTAATGTTTCCTTTACGCATGGCTGTACATATTCTGGCAACCTAGTTTTATCTGTTTAGAGTTACTTGGCTTGATAATGCCAAGTAGGACTTATTTTCACATAATGGCTTGCACAGGCACTGAGTACAAATCTCACTTTCACTTTTTTTTTTTCAGTATTGATATGCACATTGTGATCTCTACTTTGCAGGTCTCATACCAGCTGTGGATAAAAGTCATGTATGGCTTCTGGTTGACCGTGATCATCTATTCAATGCTGGTCTTGATTCTTATATACACATACCAATTTGAGAAATTTCCACACTACTGGCAAGCCTACTTGCACATACCTAAAGAGATGTAAGTCCTTTTCTTTTAAGAGTGGAAAAATTTTTTTATTTGTGTGCAAACATTTAAGCTTTACATTTATGTGGAATGATAATGTCAGATGATTCATCGTAACTTTGGCGCTCAGCCTCATGAATAATTCACATACCCATAGAATAGTTTACTATGCTAACATGGCCATCACTGAGATCACACATGGCAGAATTGGCAAATATTGGAAACTTGTGTCTATGCTAATGCACAGAGGGGTGTTTTTCTTTCCTTCTTGTTCTTTTTTTATTCATAAAAGCCTGGTGTAGGCGCCTCGCTTATTGGTGTTGCTGTCATGTAGTACCATAATTCTTGGTCTGCTTATTCATGATGCTTTAGTTAGAGCCACCGCGGTGGCTTAGTGGCTTTGGTGTTGCACTGCTAAGCACGAGGTTGCGGAATCAAATCCCAGTCACGGTGGCTGAATTTAAATTTGGCAAAGTGCAAAAAATTCAAGGCCATTCCGCCCTGCAAAGATGGATGATCAGAGGAGCTGTAAACATTGTGGTAAGAAATGTTCACAATCACTAATAGGTCTTTTTCAAACCACGATCAGTCACACACACGACAATTGAAGCCAAACATTTTGTCCACGACATCTCGGTGGAATCACGCATCTGCACCACTGTAACCGTGGGCTTTCCGAGCGTGGTGCCTCTGTCGTTGCACCACATTAGTCGCTTTGTGATCTGGGAGGCTTTCTGCTCAAGCCTGCCACTTACGGGCAGCCTCCTCGGCACGCTCCTCACTGGTTCGTGCCACCCACCGCTCTCACTCACACTCATGTCTGTGCCCCTAAGTTGGGCCTCGTGAGCAGCTTGTTCTTCAGCAGCACACACTACACGTGGCCTCCCCATACCAGTGCATGCAACGTACTAACTGCCCATTCGGTTCATTGCGCAGGCACAGTAAATGCAGTAGATGGCTTGTTAGCAACCACCTGATCGATGTGCGCTACAGCCATTAGCGCTCCCTCGGCGCAGCCAAACCGAGCAGCTGGCTAAGTCAGGAGCTGGGGTAGCTATCGAAACCGCATTGCGGTCATGCTTCATGACATCTCAAACGTTAGTAATCACCATCAAATCATTCTCAAACAACAGCTGTCGCACATCGCACAACTGAATTCGAAATGTCTGTCCAGAAAGTCCCTCTGAAATTTCGCATATGCACCCTTGTGCTCATCCAATTTACTGACATGGTACCTGCGTCGCTTTGCTCCATTGCCTGCTTCGCGACATCCGTCTTCCTATCGAGCCTGCCACTTACGGGCAGCCTCTCAGGCACAACCTTTGCTGCTACCCGCCACCCCTTTCCTAGCTTTCCTCTTGCTACGCCAGGTATCTGCACACGCATTACTGGCTTGCTCCACCTCCTCATAGAGGGCAGCGTTATATAGTATTGGGTGGCTTCTTAGCTTTCCTCTTGCTATGCCAGCTGTCAGCATATGCCTTACTGGTTTGCTTTGCCTCCTCACAGAGGACGCGGGAGTTTTGAGGCGGCGACATTGAAAAATCTATCGGAGGGTAGACATATGCAGTTACACTGTAAAACAGCCATGTCCCATGCATTAGGTGCACGTGAAATAACCACAAATAGTCAGAATTATTTTGGCCCCCCCCCCCTACAGCATGCCTCTTAATCAAGTTGCGGTTTTGGCACATAAAACCTTGTGATTTAATTTTTATTTTTATGTTCTAGTAAGAATATGTAAATGTGCTTGCTACTGTTCCTAAAGCTGGTCACTGTTTAGAATAGGATGTATGCTTACAGAAATGAAGTCTGTATGCATGAACAGAACATCAGTAATACTGGTGTCACATGTACACATCTGATCATGATCGGGGTCAATCCGGATTGAATTTGATCCAAATCAAGTGTTGCTACATGGTGTTGCATCTGGGTCGCAAGCCCCAAGGGTAGCGTTGGCCTGGCGGCCTGGGCCACAACTGGAAGCATCCGAAGATCCTGGCAAAGCATGAGTTGACTGCTAACAGAACAACTTCGTTTATTCTAGCATCGCAAAAGAGCGGCCGGTCAGGTCGACCGAAGTGGAGAGACGGGAGAGCACGTTACTCGACGGATGAAATCGGAGCCTCCCTCGGCGTCCGGGGTAGCTGCTTTTATACTCTCGGAGCCGAGGGCAAGAAGGAACGGCTTGCGAGAGGCGCCCGTGACGGCGGGGAACGGACACGCTGAGAGACACGTTGAGACGAGTGTAGTGACGCATCCGCCGGGCCGGCGCCGGTCAGACCTCTTCGCTTCACACTTCGGGAGCTCCTCTCCCCGGCTGCCGCGCTTTGACAAGCGTGGGCACCAACATGCACACACACACACACGCACACACGAATACACGTGGCATTGAAACATGCCTGGACGTGCTTGGCGGGGAGGCGTTGCGGCAGCGCTGAACGGGCCAAAATGTCCGCCGCTTTGAACGAAGCCCCGGCGTCCGTTGCATCCGCGCCGGCTATACCGCGCGTCGTAGGCGAAACGTAACAGACCGGCCCGACGGGAGAAGGAGATCCCGATGGTCAGGGGACTGCATCCGCTGTCCGGAGGGATGTCGCGCGATGATGCTCATAACCGAAGTCGGTCGTCCTTCGGCATTTCTTGAGCGCAGCGCACAGAGAAGGCCTCGTTCTCACGTTCAGGTTCACACAGGACACTGCAAAGTGACTTCGGGAGAGTTGCCATTTTTGTTCTCGTTCCCAGCAAGCATTAGAACTATGTCGAAACTCAACCGCTCAGTCAGCAAGCACGACACAACCCTCACTAAGCCCTGCCAGGCTCTTTCCCCTTTTATACTACTGCCTAGTTCCTTACAGTCTAGCAGCGCTCAGAACGCGTCCACAAATTGGAAAATTGCACTAGAAAGCACATCATGACTTTGAAACACTAAATAAAAGCAATATGTTAAAAATCCTGCCTCAGGAAGAAAAACATCAGTAACAAATAACTTTGAGGCTGATTCCTACGTTAGGGGACTCGACTTAAGCCATCGGCGTTACCGTTGAGACTCCCCTTTTTGTAACGCACCTCAAAGGAATATTGTTGCAAAGCGAGGCTCCAGCGCAGGAGGCGGCCATTTTTGGAAGAGATGGTCTGCAGCCATTGGAGAGGGCAGTGATCCGTCTCAATGATAAACCTCGAGCCGGCTAGGTAGCATGACAATTTCTGAACGGCCCATACGAGACACGCACACTCTTTCTCGGTGGCGCTGTACGCCTGCTCACGACTGGTCAGCTTACGACTAGCATACCGGACAGGGTGTTCCACTTCTCCATTTTCCCGTTGGCACAGTACAACGCCCATGCCTCGCTCACTAGCATCGCACTGAACAACGAACCCTTTTGTGTAGTCTGGCGATCGTAGCACAGGCTGGCTTGTTGGGGCGCTCTTTAGGGCGCTAAAAGCTCTTTCCTTTGTCTCGTGCCAGGCGACTGTTTGGGGCTCTGTTTTTCTTAGAGCATCCGTCAGGGGAGCCGCGATATCAGAGTACCTGGGGATGTACCTCTGATAGTAGCCGGCGACACCTAAGAACGACCGAATATCGGTCTTCGTGCGCGGTTGCGGGAAGTCTCGCACAGCGGCCACCTTTATTTCAGAGGGGCGGCGACGACCCTGTCCAATCACGTGACCGAGGTAGACAACCTCGGCCTGTGCTAACTGGCACTTGGGAGCCTTGATTGTCGAGCCCGCTTCGCGCAGGCAGGTTAGCACTGCCCGCAAGTGTGCCATATGCTCAGACCAGGATGCGGAGAATATCGCTACGTCGTCTAAATACGGTAAAGTGAATTCTTGCTGTCCCCACAACACTTTATCCATGAGGCTTGAAAAGCAGTATGGCGCGTTCTTCAAACCAAAACTCAAAACTTTAGGACGGAATGTTCCCATTGGTGAAATGAACGCCGCATACCTACTAGCCTCTTCTGTAAGTGGAACCTGCCAATAACCCCTGACAAGATCTAGGGTGGAAATAAACTGTGCGCTACTAACTTTCTCAAGGCGCTCCTCGATGTTAGGGATCGGATAAATTTGATCCTTAGTGATGGAATTAAGCCTGCGGTAGTCGACGCAAGGACGAGGTTCCTTGAACGGTACCTCAACTAAAATCAAAGGGGAGGTATAATCACTCTCACCCGCCTCAATAACACCGAGCTGTAGCATTTTCTTTACCTCAGCCTCCATAATATCGCGCTGGCGGGGTGACACCCTGTACGCCTTGGATCGTACTGTCTCTGGGGAGGTAAGTTATATTTCATGAGTAAGAACAGAAGTCCTACCAGGCCTCTCAGAGAACTGACCTTGAAACTCTTGTAAGAGCTGGTGTAGTTCGGTTTTCTGCTCAGGCGACAGCGGCGCTTTACTGATTAAGTCACTAATGACTTGATCGGTGTCTTTCCTGTTCGTCACTGAGCCTAGTCCCGGAAGCTCGACCGGAAGCTCTTCGGGAACGTTTACCATCATGCACCACTGCTTCCCGTTGTCTATAGGGTTTGAGCAGATTACAGTGGTAAACTTGCTGTGCTATCCGTTTTCCTGGCAGACTCACCACGTAGTTAACGTCCGACAGTTTTTGAACAATCCGTGCTGGGCCCTCCCACTGCACGTCGAGTTTTTTAGCGATGTGCGCAATATCATTACCTCATCGCCCAACTCAAAACGACGGGCCCTGGCTGTCCGATTATAATAAACCTTGGCCCTCTGCTGGGCCTTTGCCATTGCTTCACCTGACAACTCCTGTGCCCTTTTTAAGCGTTCGAGGAGCCTAAGCACGTACTCCACCACGACTGGGTCGTCGCCCCTGCCTTCCCACGATTCTCGAAGCATGCAAAGCGGAGACCGCAGCGAGCGACCGTACACCAGCTGAGCTGGCGCAAACCCCGTGGCCGCATGCGGCGCAGTCCTTAATGCAAACATCACCCCAGGCAGACACAGCTCCCAGTCAGTTTGTTGTTCAAAACACAATGCTCTCAACACGCGCTTCATGACGGAGTGGAGCTTCTCAACGGAATTCGACTGTGGGTGGTACACTGAGCTGTGTAACAGCTTTACCCCGCACCTTTCGAGAAAGGCTGTCGTCAAAGCGCTAGTAAACACTGTGCCCTAATCTGACTGGATTTCCGCAGGAAAACCAACTCGCGCAAATATGGACAGTAGTGCATTGACTATCTCAACTGAGCTGAGTTCTTTAAGCGGCACTGCTTCAGGGAACCTTGTCGCTGGGCAGATCACAGTCAAAATGTGTCTGTACCCCGTGACTGTTACTGGCAGAGGTCCCACTGTATCAATAATGAGCCGTCTAAAAGGCTCCGTAATGATAGGTACCAACTTCAACGGCACCCTCAATTTGTCCCCTGGTTTGCCCACCCGCTGACAGGTGTCACATGTCCTCACAAAGTGGTCTGCGTCCCGAAAACACCCTGGCCAATAGTACTCTTGCAAGAGACGGTCCTTAGTTTTCTTAACTCCTAGGTGTCCGGACCACGAACCCCCATGCGACAAGCGCAACAGATCCTGACGGTAGCACTGAGGCACGATCAGCTGATCGAACTCCACTCCCCTGCGGTCTAGATACTTCCGGTACAGGACCCCACCTCTTTCCACAAAACGAGCATTTTTCTTGGCGATACCTTCCTTGACATTGTAGCGGATGTTTTCTAGGCTGCCATCCTTTTTTTGCTCGGCTATCAAAGCCGACCGGCTGACTTTTAGCAACCTATTGAGTCCATCTGACGTAGGCGCGATGAGCAAATCTGCAGGTAGCTCTTCTTTCTCGTGTCGGGCATGTCCTCTCCAGTATCTGGTGCCTTCAACGCTACAGGCTCAATTTTATTCAGTTCGGACGTGCTCTGAATATCAGCTTGCTGCGCCTCCGACCCTTTTTCATTGTTCAACAACGTCGGCCCCGCAACTACCGCCTTTGCAGCGAGCTCCCGAACTCTCGATCTGGTTAAGGCGTGAACGCTAGCCTCACCAAACAAAAGCCCCTTCTCGCGCAGGAGGTGATCGGACCTGTTCGAAAATAGGTACGGGTACTGGGGGGGCAGCATAGATGACACTGCGGCCTCCGTCTCAAGTGCTCCGAAAGGTCCTTCAATAAGCACTTTTGCTACCGGCAGACACACGCTATGAGCTTCCACGGCTTGCTTGATCCATGCTCACTCGCCCGTGAACATATCGGGTTCTACGTAAGAGGGGTGAACTACATCCATTGTAGCTGCGGAATCACGAAGCACTCAGCACTCTTTCCCGTTCACGAGGAGGTCTCGCATGTAAGGCTCGAGAAGCTTCATGTTCTCGTCAGTGCTGCATAATGACAAAAACACAACTTTTGTTTTTGTTTCTGGGCACTGCGCCGAAAAGTGACTCGGCTTCTGGCACGTATAACACACGCGCGCTTGCCTCGTCTCGAACCGCTTTCTGCGTTCGGCTTCAGCTGCCGCCGTCTCCTTACGTTCGGTCGGACTGCTTTCACTCGCATCCGCATTACGTGTGTCCCCCCTTGCTCTCATGGGTGTGAACTTCGGCCTCTCAAACTTGGAGCCAAATTCACCCTTTTGACCGTCCTTAGCTCCGCGAGCCCGACGCGTCACAAACTCCTTGGCAAGCTCAGCGGCTTTAGCCACCGCACTAACGTCTGGCCTATCCAAGACCCAGTACCGCACATTCTCAGGTAACCAACTATAAAACTGTTCCAGCCCGAAACACTGCAGAACTTTCTCATGGTCACCAAACGCTTTCTCTTCTTTGAGCCACTCCTGCATGTTTGACATAAGCCTGTAGGCAAACTCTGTATATGACTCACTTTTGCCTTTCTCATTTTCCCGAAACTTCCGACGGAACGCCTCCGCTGACAGCCTGTACTTTTTTAGCAGACTCGATTTCACTTTGTCGAAATCCTCTGCCTCCTCTCTCTTCAAGCGAGCGACTACATCGGCCGCCTCGCCGGGTAACAAAGTGAGCAAGCGCTGTGGCCACGTTTCCCGAGAGAACCCCTGCTTCTCGCACGTTCGCTCAAAGTTAACCAGGAACAAACCAATGTCCTCTCCAAGCTTAAACGGCCGCATCAGGTCAGTCATTTTGAATGATACTCATTCTCCTGCACCGTGTGCCTCACTTCCATTACGAGCGCGTTCCATCTCTACCTCGAGACGCTTCATTTCCAAAGCGTGTTGACGGTCGCGCTCCTCTTTCGCTTGTTGCTCTCGCTCTTTCTCTTTCTGTTCTTTACGTTCACGCTCATCTTTCTCTTTCTGTTCTTTAAGTTCGTGCTCCTGTTTCTCTTTTTGCTCTTTAAGTTCGCGCTCCTGTCTTTTTGCCGTCTCCCTCTCCTCAATGGTCTCAAGGCATTCCGACAGCTCGTCATCCTCAGCTTCTAACTCAAGAATAGCCCTTAGCAGTTCTGGTTTTCTGAGTTTGTCTGAGACATCCAGACCCAACTCTCTTGGAAGCTCCAGCAATTTCGGTTTGCGCAACGACTTCCAATCCATGGCTGCTCTGAATTCTGCTTTCTCTACTGCCTACTATTGTCTTGCCGCAAACTAACCCGGCAGGAACGACAACCACAATTACCAGCTCTGTTTCTGACACTAACAAAAGCCTGGCAAAACTCAGAAGAAGAAAGTCCCGCACTTGCCAAACCTCGCAGCCAAGAATTCAGCGCAGTCGTTCCGCTGCAGGCAACCAGTCATCACACAGGGCTCGTTGCTCTGCTCCCGGATGGTCGTTGTGCTGCTCAGCATACAGTCAACTGCATATCTTCGCTGCTGGCCTCCCTTGTCGCGATCTCACCGCTGGCAGACAGTTGTTGCATCTGGGTCGCAAGCCCCAAGGGTAGCGTTGTCCTGGCGGCCTGGGCCACAACTGGAAGCATCCGAAGGTCCTGGCAAAGCATGAGTCGATTGCTAACAGAACAACTTGTTTATTCTAGCATCGCAAAAGAGCGGCCGGTCAGGTCGACCGAAGTGGAGAGACGGGAGAGCACGTTACTCGATGGATGAAATCGGAGCCTCCCTCGGCGTCCGGGGCAGCTGCTTTTATACTCTCGGAGCCGAGGGCAAGAAGGAACGGCTTGCGAGAGGCGCCCGTGACGGCGGGGCACGGACACGCTGAGAGACACGTTGAGACGAGTGTAGTGACGCAATCATGCGGGATCACAATCATGCAATCATGCAATCATGCAATCATGCAATCATGCAATCATGCGGGATCCGGAGCGGACAATTGCGATCAGTGAATCCTGATCAGGCCTCTTGATTGCAATCACAGGCTTATCTCTGCACCCCCTAGCACAGTATTCTGTAAACTCTAAACAAAAAGGGAAGGCAGCACAATAAAAAATGTTTAAAAACCTTTCTAACAGTGATAGTAAGCTGTAAAATTGAAATATTGTCCGAAGTTAACCATATTTGGCAAATCTGAATTTGTAGCCAAGGCATTATTATGCAGTTTTGAGAGTCACAGACAATCGGCAGAGGATAATAACTCGATCCAGATCATTGGTACCGTGTAGTTGCGATCATTGTTGATCACAATCAAGAAATCCGATCCGGATCAGCCCCAATCTCGATCAGAAGTGTACGTGCGACACCGGTATAAGGTCATGAGCTGGGTTGCTCAATCTTCATTCAGAGAAGTACATAGATAGCAGGGCACACACATATCATGCAAGTGCAAGAGTTGTGCTCCTCTTGTCATCTTTCTTCATGTTATGCATCTATTAAGCGTTGCAATTTTCTAAACAGGAACCTATTTCATGCGAACTATTATTGCTACAGATATCACTTGCACCACACTCAGAATTGGTCTTCAAGTCTAGGCCTGTTAGCCTAACTAGCCCAGCTATGTAGCATCTGGCCTTGGTTTGTTAATTTTAGAGGCCCATGTATAACACAGAAGGTGCAGCCCTTATTTCTTATTCCTGCAAATTGATAGTCATTGATAGTCATCTGCCTTGCCTGTGTTTCCTTTCTTGAAGAGTCAGCGCTTCCTACTTTCCTGTCACGAATGCTGTGTCACGCTAACGTGCAAGCCGTTTGTGACTTAGAAGTACTGGGTTCGCAGCATTAAAGAAAGGAAACGCGGGCAAGACAGATGACATTTATTGTTGTGGGACAAGATACGACCCAAAGGGAGTAAACTTTTTTAAGAGTGTAGTGGTGGGCTTTCTGGTGCTAAGTGGCTTTTCAAATTCTTGTCGAATTTTGTTTGCTTGAATTTTATCTATACTTAATTCCCACTATTTTTAGTAGATTCCTTTCAATGTGCCTTGGGCTTGCTTTGTTTCATTATCATGTGTACTTGCAGCAATAAGAGTAGTAGTTAACCAGCAGCATTTGTGAGTGTGCAAAAAAGACATGTCGCAACACCTGAAATTCGTAGAATTAAAACAACAGAAAGCCAAGCAAGCTGGTCAGAATATAGATTGTGTGTGATGACACAGCTTCATGGCTGTTGTGCTATATCTTCTTTGTGGGGACCCTTGACATAGAGTCCGCTTAAAACATTACATTCTCAGCGTGTGAGTATGCTGAGAATTAGTTGTTCTTTTCTTCCACAGAACAATGGCAACAAATGAGCACAGTTCAGGTGGTGGGCATGCTGGCTATGCTGAAAAGCTATGTTCAGAGTAGTGCTGCACTGCCATAAAATTATAGCGCCAGTAGCTGCTTTGATATCAGAGTACAAATGTGCCTTGACAGGAAAAAGGTGGTGGAGGTTGGTATAACTGAATTGCCTGAAACATTGCTAATAATTATTTTAACACAGAATAATCACTTCGTTCGTTACACAAGATTGCTGTGAACATTTCTTGAACATTCAGCTTGTGTGAACTTTCTCCAGATTAGATTTGGAGCTTGAGATGTGCTGCACCAAAATTTGAGTATTGGAGCAGCCATATGAAAATACTAGAACTTAAACGCCTCTTTTTTTCTATGAAGACTAACCAATATTTTGCATTTGGTATTTTTTATCATCAGCCTGTTTTATGTCCACTGTAGAACAAAGGTCTCTCCAAGCAGTTGCTACTTACCCATCTTGGATCATCTGCCAGCTCCATCCTTTGCTTGAAAATGTTCTAATCTCATCATACCACCTAATCTTTTGCCATCCTCGACTGCGTTTTCCTTCCCCAGTACCCACTATGTTACCCTGATAAGCCACTGGATCATCTGCTTAATACATTGCATGAACTGCCAAACTCCACTTCATGCAGTCCTTAGCCTTCTCAAATTTCCTTGGTGTACTCAGAGTTTCAGCTCCCATAGCCTAGTACTGGTAGAACACATCTATAGTATATACTTTTCTTTTCAAGGATGTCAGTAAGCTTCCATTCATGAGCTAAATTGCCTTCCATATATGCTCTGACCCATTCTTAACCATCTGAAAATTTATTTCTCATGATCACAGTCCCCCCCCGTGCTTACTTAGCATGGATGAAAATATTCCTGCACAGCTTCAAGATACTAAGAATCACAAGCTCTTGTTCCCATGCTAGTCTTTTGCATATTAATCCTTATACCTACCTTTAGATTCAGCTGGTTCAAGTGCTGATTCATTTATTGTAAGTAATCACGAGCATTGCTCAACAAAGTGATGTCATGTGCAAATTGCAGGTGGCTGAGGTATTCCCCTGTAATTCTTACCCCTAATCTTTCCCAATCTCCCATTTAAAAATTTAATTCTGTGGTTTGATGCACCAAAACCACAATCTGATTAGTGACGCATGCTGTATAGGGGACTACGGATTAATTTTGACCACCTGGGGTACTTCAATGTTCACCCAATGCACAGCAAACGAGCGTTTTTGCATTTCGCCCCCATCAAAATGCAGCTGCCGCATCCGGGATCGAACCCACAACTTCGAGCTCAGCAGTGCAATGCCATAGCTACTGGGCTAGCATTTTGAATACTGAGCAATCATTGAATCTAGCATTTCTGTTATACTACTTCATGCAAGCATGTGGTAAATAACACTGTGGATGTCTCCTTACATGACAACCTCCTTAACAGCTGTTTTTCCACTTCTGAAGAAATATGGTAGCTATGGGGGTCTAGGTATTTCCTAAGGTATTTACATACGCTTTCTCTATTCCTTGACCACTCAGTCCTTCCATGACTACTGGTGTCTGTACTGATTACAGTGCCTTTGCCTAATATATAACGGTCATGTAGTGTGGTTGGTTATATTACAGATTTATAAATTACCCGATTGATGACACAGATGTGACCTATTGTTGAATATCCCATTCTAAGACTAGCCTGTTCTTTGGGCTGATTGAAGTTGAGTGTTGCCCTCATTCTATTCAAAGCTTCCCTTAGTGAATATTTTTTACAAAGCCTGAAAGCAAATGAATGGTATTCATGTTTACTTGGCTGCTCACCATTCAAGATTCTTTAACTGGATTTAATTTGATCCTAAATTTTATTAATCATCCCTAATATTTTCATAAGTGTAACAGTGATGTTTTCTTCTTTTTTGCTTTCTTTACTGCAACAATTTAATTGCACTACTGCATACAAAAACATATTGTGTACTTTTCCTTTCCACTGATCGAATTCATATAATGTTTTATCATTTTTCAGCCAAAAGGACATTGGTCTGGAGGTGTATCAGTCTGATCCTGGCACTCTTTTCCTCAAACTACTGACACCAACTTTCTTTCTTATAATTACCATCATCCAGCTGCATTACTTTCACCAGGAGTTTATTAAGCTTAATGAAGACAACTACCGGTGAGCAGATGCCTATTTTTTCCTTTAAGCTTGTTTTGCCACGAATAATAGTTGTGCACTTCTACACAGCCTGATTTTCGGTGTAGTTTTGTTGCACTAAGAAACAGATGAAAATCAAGTCTTCCTTTCACAATGTTTCACTTCCCAGAAAGATTGTCAACTTTGAAGACACCAGTACCTATACTCCATTCTATATATAGCAGTCAACACTGTTGAGGCTAGAGGGACTTATTGCAGTGGCTTCGTTCGCCCTGGGTTAAAGTTTGATGTTTTTTACCACAATTGTGCGGAACTGTTTTTAGGCTAAGTAATCGAATGAAACAAGTTTTAACCCTTGTTTAATCCATACACTGTGGTGTATGGCTGCTGATACATTGTTTTAGATCATTTAAATTTTTGTTGCTCTTTCTGAGTTTTTTTATTTGCAACCTGTTGCGAGAACCCTCACATGCATGCTCGCGCGAGTGAACGCTGGTTGGTGCGCAGTGAAGCATGGACAGAACGCCCAATGAAGCATAGACGGAACGCGTGGAGTGGTAACTTTTCTTGACCGAACTTCTTGCGTAGCTTCCACAGCATTGACTGCTATGTATGGAATGGAGTATAATGCAGGCTGGGAAAAATAAATACGACCATCGGTCAACCATAATCTTTACATTATAGAGAGAGCTGGAATTTCCCGCTCTTGAGGTGACAGCAGTTTGTTAGAGCCGTGAGAAATTCACAAGAACTGGTTGCCAAGCAGTGCAGTTTGTTTCCATTTTTTTACTGCATGCCATGCCAGTAACTGAAGGAACAAAGTAATGCAGTTATTGTTGGGAAAGGCTTAAGCACACACTGCGGGTCTATCATCATCCTTACCCAAGTGTATTATTTAATGTTGCAGTCTTGGTTACAAAATATGTGATGAGTAAAGTTAAAATCGAGTATTTTCACAGACCAAAGTCTGCAGATGGGAATAGAGATTTTTCATTCTTGTGCAGCAACCATCCAAATAGCAATGAAGATGAGCCAGGTGCCACTGAAGGAAGGCCCCATCCTCAAGTTGTACCTCCAACTCAAACAGTGGATGTGACTATTCCAGTGGAAGCACCACCTTCAGTGGTAGCACCTAGCCCACCACGCCGCCACTCAGATGCCGAAAATTCTGATGAGGTGGCCACACCTGCCACAGTGGTACCGCGTGCTGCTAAAGTTAGCCAGTCACAACCACCAGAAGATGCTGCCTCTCCTAAGAGTAAGTGGTACTTGCTGTTCCCTTTGGATCCATCCTGCAACTTCAAAACTTTGCAGTTTTTTTTTTCTCACCAAGATGTACTGATACATTCATCTTGGTGATTTAACTGTTTCACGGTCCCTTTGAGACTGCGAATTGACATCTATACTGTGAGTGTGTCTTCATGGTTAAAAAATTGTGTCCTGAAAGAATGTGCAATAAAACATTGTTTATTATTTTTTTCCATAACAAGAAATAGTACATTCAGCATTGGGGGGGGGGGTAATTTGACCTCAATGAGACTAGATAAATTGGATTTGATTACCTCAAGTTCACATAAAAGAACATGTCAAATGTTGATAATCAAGTTAGTGGTAATTCTAACAAGTGCAGTGGTAGAAAACAGATGGCTGCAAACTGTCCTGGTGTTCATATGCAGAAAGCATGCAAGAAAGGGAAGAGAGTGTAAAATATTTAAAGGTAAGCGACAGGCTAATTAGTTCATTGAGTAATGCATTATGACGTCCAACAGTAAAAAAGTATGAGGAAGAAATCAGACAAGAAAGTTGCAAGTCCAGCATCTTTCTTCTCCGAATTCTTCCTCAAACTTTCTTTTACCTCCGAAATTCATGGTGTGGTAAAGGGTGGAATGATGGTGGTTGGTTTTATAATAAAATTGCATGCTTGGAACTTAATTTCCTTTTGTTTTATGGGGAAGGGGATAATTCAAGCATAATTATATGAATGTTTCATTATCCAAATTGAATTGAATTCTAAGGTTTTACGTTCTATAACCACAGCTTGATTATGAGGCACACCTTAGTGGGGGACTCCAAATTAATTTTGACCACCAGGGGAGCTTTAACTTTCCCCCAATGCATGGGACACGGGCGTTTTTGCATTTTGCCCCCATCAAAATGTGGCCACGGTGGCTGGGATTTGATCCCACGACCTCATGCTTAGCAGTGCAACACCATAACAGCTAAGCCACTGCCGAGGGTCATTATCCAAAATTCTTCAAGTAGTGAGGTCCCACTTACTGTTGTCACTCAGTTCAAGGATGCCTAACTCTTGAAAAAGGTTCTTTTATTGAAGTGTACTTGGAAAAAGAAGGTTTTGTAATATCATACAAAATGTTGAGCATGACAATGTATGTCCTGCTTAGAAAAGGATAGAAGTGCCTTAGATACTTGCTGCCCAGTAGTCCCTCATTGTAATAAATTACTGTTAGGCAAGATACCACTGATTTATCACGCTTCACAGCTTGATGATATTGTCAGTGTATTCATACTATAACTTCTGTATTAATATAACATTTCCCATTGAGAATTGCTTCCTCAACAGCACAAATAGGTTACTTGAGGCTGCTTTTAGTTGTTTTTTGGTTGTTTATTTTTCAACACGTATGAGGTGATCATTTTAATGTTTTACGGAATTTTTAAAAATCGCCTTTTTCAGATAACGTAATTCTAGTCCTTGAGCTGGATTATTCAGAGAGGCAGACATTACTTCCACAAGAAATCAACACACGTATTCCACTAATTAACAAAAATCCACTAACTATATTTTGAATTAATTATTTTACAGCACAAATTGCAATTTACTGATCAAAGCTGGTGAGTTTGCAAGGCATATACAATTGGAATGAGTTTCCAGAATGACACCAGTTTGGAGATATGCATCACCAAACTTGTAAAAATGCACTGTTGTTTCACTTACTTCTTAAACGAAACGCTCTCTTATGCATTGCAGCACAAAGTAACTGGAATGCCCATATATTCGTCCCACACTTTGTGGAATAATATCTCAAAACTGGTGTCATTCTGGCAATTCATTTCAAATAAATATGTCTTGCAAGCTCACTGGCTACAATTTGCAAATTGCAATATGAGCCATAAAGTAATTAAGAACTTAAGTAGGGCATTGTTGTAATTAGTTAAAGGTTTCGATTTCTCGAGCTAGTAATGTCCACATATTCGAATAATCATCTCAAGGACAAGAATGATGCTATCTGCCACAGACAATTTTCAAAAATTCCATATTACATAGAAATGATCACCCCATAGAGTATGTGCCTTGGAGATGTTGTGTACGACTTGCTCTTCCTTGTCCTTTTGTGAATGCAGCTTGCTTTAAATCATGTGCCTTTGCCATGCTTACATTCTTCTTTTCTCTGCTTCTCTAAACCAGATGCATGACTGTTGTAGTTTACATGCCTTTTCTGTCACTGGGCTTGCTTGCTGCTACTTGTAAGTATGAATGTCACAAGCATGATCTTCACTCTTGCACTTGCCTACAGAATCCAAGTTGCGGTGGGCATCCCATCGCTATAGCTATTACTCCCTTGGCAATCACCTACGCTACCTGCGCAGACGTAAGCATTTGCAAAGCCCTGTATTGCTTTGCATTTGTTTTCAAGCATGACATGGGAACAGGAGGCTGTAGTTACATTTGGGACATGGCTACTGTGACATAATTTATACTTCCCTTATATTTACTCAAGTAAAGTACCAAAGGGAAGTTGGAATTAACAGCAGTTCTATGGCTGTATAGTAGAAATAATAAATGTAAACTTGACTGTAGCATTCACTGTAAGTAACTTTATTTCTGTAAATAAATGTTAATGTGATGCTTTAATTTCCTTCATATAGTTGCTTATAGAAGATACTGAGTTATCTTCTATCCATTATCCCATGTGCATTGTCACCATTATGCAGGAGCAAGTACTGAATATCTGCTTCTCTTAAGACAGTATACTGTAAATGTTTTGTTTTCTCCTTTTATTTAGTTTCAAGTTCATTGTTTAAAAATTCACCTGTTGCATACAGCACGGTTATGCTTCTTCACATAGGTTACTAGAAGAGGAAGGCATTATACCTGCACGGGATATGCATCACCTTGCAACAAGCACTATCTGTCTGTCTTTCTCTCTGTCTTTCTGTCTGTCTTTCTGTCTGTGTCTGCCTGTCTGTGCAAAGTATGTACATTGGTGCACGCATGTGTGTGTGTGGGGGGGGGGGACCCTCAGGTGTCAGTTTTAGAGAGGGAAATGGACTTGCATAAAGAGAGAGATATATATAAACGTATAGTAATGTCATAAATAATACAGTAAAATAGATGTATAAATAACACATACAATAATAATGACATTCATAGCTAAAGAATTGCAATCAATGAGTGGCAGTAAGAGGTAGGTAGTGTCAGTCGCATTGACTCTGTAGGGCACATACATGGGCATTATGACGAACTCTCTGTACAAAGAATAGTAATGGTTAATATCTTGGAAAAGGCAAAGGCAAGAAAGCTTTCTGTGCAGAGAAACGAATGGGAAATACAAGGGGAATTTTATGGCATTTCTTGTGCTAGCTGCATGATTGTATTTAGATGGGATAAACAATAGGCATTTTTGTGTACCAACTAAAGAGACTTAACCCTTTGAGGGTAGATTTCTCTTGCCATATGCGACCGCCCAGGGTAGATTTATTTTATTGCAGATTCCAATTCTTCTTAGGGACTTATTTCCAAAAAAAATTTACCGTAATTTTTTAGGGTGACTGTAAAGTGAGAAAAAAATATTTTGCATTGGTATATATGTATTATTCATTCATGAATAACCATAAAAAAAGGAATACACTTATAAGAATTAAAAATTTGATGCATTGTTATACACGTAGTTCAAGGCTTTGAAAATGCGCTCACGAGAATATTTCGCAAGACTCAAATGTTCCTGCTCTTACACTAATATCTACATCCATAGCGTAATCGAACTGCGTAGGTGCGCACACTCAAGAAAACTGTGTGGTTGTGTGCCTGTCAAAAAAGCAAAATGTGTGACAAACTTCCGCTAATCTTCATCTTATGGCCAACCAGAGGCAATTAGTTTTCGCGAGTCTCAAAAAAAAAAAAAAACGGAAAGCATGCATGGCGGCATCCTTCCTATGCGCGCCCCTGTGAGCACTAAACGAGCGAGAAACAAGCAGTTGCCCTTTGAGTGATTAGTAATGAGATAGCCATCAGTTTTGCAAGCGCAAAAAGCTGAAACCGCCCGTGGAAGAAAACCCAAACCGCCGCCTTGCCGCGCGCGCCAATGTGCAAGCGGTAGTATATAGATGCACGGGAGCCAACTAGCTCTAAAACAAACCATACAACGAAAACCGAGAGAGGGAGGCGTGCGAAAAATATTCCCTGTATTCCCACATAGTGGCAGCACATGACAGAAAAGAAAAAGTTAGGAAATTGGTGCACTTTTTAAACATAAAGACGGTGCCGTAAATATATGGCATCGACCATTTTGAACTTGTTGCGACGCTGTATATTTACTTCATTGACCCTGAAAGGGTTAATGAGCATAACATGGTCAGGACCCTAAGGGGATGAAGCTTATTCTGAGTATAAGAGGCTTTTATGACGAAGGAATTTTAGGAAAGCAGGGGCTTTGGTAAAGTTTCTTGTTAAACCTCTTAATGTTCAACATTATGACATTTAACAGAAATGAGATAGAAGTCCTGTTCCTGTGCCACTAATTGGTTCAGTAGGTTTGCGACTGCAGTCATGCAACTGAAAAATTGATCGGTGAGCAACCCAAAACAATCGCTTTTCGACCAAAGCGATCATTTACAACTATTTGTGACCAACCTGGTCACACGAACTCTGCGAGTCGTTAATATGAATGAGCCCATATTGCGAATTTGATGAGATTTCAATTTTCACCTAGAGCATATACATATTTACTTGCATAATGAACACACTCGTGTAATAGATGCAGCCCCCACTTTTCCAATCAAGAAGTGTGTTTTTTTTCTTTTTCTCGCATAATGATCACATCCTGAACTTGCTGCCGTGAAGTAGGATACATACGGCACGATTCAGCATCTGATATGGCATCGGGCGGGTGCGATTGTGTCGGACGCCATGTCGGATGCCGAATTCAGTCAACATACAACTAAGATGAATACAAGACATATACAAATGAACAAAACGATTGTAACAGCCTACAGTCCCTCTGCTTACAATGAGCAGTACGCGATGCGGTTAGGCGATGGTTACCAAGCCTGTATCTTCGCAAAACTCTCCTTTTCGCGACATGCATTGCATAGATCCCCGATCTCTGCAAACGCCTAAGCTTGAGATTTACCCTCCGCTTTTTCACAGTCTCTGGCTGGATCCTGACTTTCACACATTTGCCTCTGTCACCTTGGCACTTTGCACGTTTGATTTTAGACATCTCGACCGCGTCTGCCTTTCTCATCTTCGACCTACGTCTTTTCTGTTTGGCATGCTTCGCAGAGCCTGCAGCATCGGCACATGCACTTGAAATTGCTCTGCCTTCTTGGGTTCCACAGTGCATCTGCCTTTGTGATAGAGCATGACCAGGTTTGACCATTGCACAAGCTAGCTCATCATGAAGCCTATCTTCAGCTGGCCTAGCTTTATCACTGCCCTCGACAGCATGCGGAATTCCTTGCTGGCCTTCAAAGTCTGCCTGTTTCCAGAACAGCCTCGCTAAATGGTGAAACAACTATTTCTTCATGCTTGTCACTATGTGCGTGAACTACTGGCACTATAGCCCTCTCTAAACTAGCTCCATCAAGGCTAGCTTTGTTACCGTCGTCTTGACCTTCACAGTCGGTCACTAATTCTAGGGCAGGAAAGCCACTGTTCTCTTCAGTGACTGCCTTCACCTCGCTTCTTCCTACTAATACGTTTGACTAATCAGTGCTTACAGGTGCCTCTGGAATTATTTCTTGATCCTCTGGCACTGCTCAATAGGGTACACGCCTATCAGTTTCAGAGTTCTCTCACATGGTTTTGCCCTGAAAGCTCCCTTACTAGAGAAAAAACTCTCACTACTCCTCCTCAGAAAAAAACTCTTCTTGTTCCTCCTTGGAGAAAATGGTCGCCTTTCCTTTACCATCTGGTCTGTCTTATGTGAAAAGCAATAGGTGGCTTTTTATGGCAGGCTGGCCGAAATTGCCGCCTTCGTACACACTTGCCGTAAAGGACCCTGCGTTTCTGAAGTGGGAAAATGACTGCTATCTTTGCTTTGTGTGTGCGTCACTTACATCACACCTTTTTCAAAGCTTTCTAAACTAGCCATTTCATTACTAGCATTGCCTTCGACAGGCTCGGCTTTTCCTCTCTCATTTTGGCCTTCGCAGTCGGCCTGAAATGCTACACCAGTGCTTGAACAAAGCCTTCTTAGCCCTGTTGTAGTCTCGTGCTTTCTCATCTGACAAACAGTTCACGAAATATGCAGCGGCACCAAATGGGAGCACCATTCCTAATCTCTCCATCCACGAGTCCCGGCTCACACCTTCTTTCTCACACCCTCATTCAAGACCAGCGAGGGAATTAACTATATCCTCGTCTGTCCTGAAGGTGTTGAGTTGGTGTAGCGCTATCTGCCATCTAAGTGCCCGACTTTTCAGCTCAAGCTTGTGGGGAAGCGCGACTCTCGCGCGTCGCCTGATATGTTTTTCCCGCATAGCGCGTCTCCTGTAATCCGGCTTTGCGGCGTGGCCTGGCGCCCGCGGCGGTCGGAGTGGTTGAGGCGCAGTACGAGAGATGGCGCGAGTGTTGCGCTGCTAACGCCGCCGACAGGCGGGCTTACTTGGGCACCGAAAGACAAGACAAGATGCCGCACGTGCGCCAATCCATGCTTCTGCGAGACCGTCTCGCATGGCCGCCTTGGAACGCGCCACCGTTCGCGTGACCGTACGCGCGAACGACCAGGTGTTGGGATCCAGCATGGGGCGAACATATTCACTCGCTATCCAGTCGCGGTGAGTCGGACTTCTAGATTTGTCGCGCGCCCATCGGCATGTTTTGTGGATAGCAATTCGGCTAGCGGGCATTGATCTATGAAAGGTGCAATAAGTGCCCTTGTGATTGTTTGCACGACTGTGTTATCGTTCCTTTGTCCCAAGAGTATGGGTGTGAGAGATCCCACAAGCTCTGCCATCCTAAGAGCATGCTTTCACGCTGCCTCTTGCGGTTTTCTGCTTCACGCTTGCACCTTTCTGCTTCTTCATGCTCACACCTCTTGCACCTCCCTACTGCTTCATCCTCACGCCTCTCTCACCCCTCTGCTTTTTGTTTCCTTTCAACAATGGTTTCCTCAGCGTCGTCAGCTTCCTCGACCATCACATCTTCTGCTTTCATGACGTCGAGAACTGCTTCTTTTGTGTTTGCGGAGCCAATGGAAATGCCTGAATGCTCGCAAATTAAAAGAAGGTCCTGCACTTTAATTTCTCCACAGCGATCTTGTTTGCCTTCAAAATTCACCCTTCTTTAACACTAAAATTCGCGATTTAAATAGAGTAAATTTTCAATACAGTGCCCGCCAGACAACACAAAAATACTTTCCTAGCATCTGCCTTTTTGTACAAGAGAGAGTTCTGGCAACATGAAGAGCAAACATCAGGCACTACCTAGCCCGTCCTTATTGCTATCATCAGGAGACTGCAAAATTTCTCAGCGATCCTTTCTTAAGAAATAATTTTCCTGGCCTTTCCGGCCTCCTCCCAACTCCCCTCCTCATTCTACAAAAGCTCAGTTGTTGCCTTTTGCCTTTCGCAGGGCCAACCAAAATGCCGATCTGCTCATGACTTTCCAAGAGTACTAGTTGGATTTTAAACTTATCCATGCTTACAGTGCACCCTGTGTTTCTTTCCCTCTAGTAATTTAGCCAACAAGCCAGTCAATTCTTGGGCTGCAAAACAAAATTACAAGTAATTCTAAATATCATTATCGACTTCCTACGCTAATGAGTCTAGCAAAAAGAGAAGCAAACACACAGCACTCATCACACCAATGTAACCAATGCCAACCAATCCCATAAGCTGCCAGTCACTGTTGTGAAGTTGGAGGTTCAAGCGGCCATGAAGGTTCCATGACTGGTGCCATGCCAGGTGTCATGCCAGGTGCTGTGCCAGATGCCGGGAGAAAGAAAGGTCCTAAGCGTCATTCAAGAGATGAGAAAAAAAAGGGTTTATATACAAATTTACATAATCGTGGTTTACAAAAATCGACTGCATGACTCGCGGAGCACCCTACATGCTAAAGTCTTTGCATGTCCGAGCACCCCCACAACAGTCCAGTTTATTTCACCATTTCAGTTGATGAGGAAATTCACTGTGCTTCTCGGCCAATCACAATCGTCGCACCGTTGGCAAAATCCCACCCATAACATCATGCCATTCCGCTGGACTCCGCCTCTAATGTTGCGCAATCGCCCCCGCATATGAGGCGACGACGTTACAAACTGGCAACTTGATTTCGACACTGTTCCCATGGAAGTCCTCAACATTGGCCCCTTTGTCAATTAGTGGGCTTTGCATGACGGTCTGCTTGTCAGGGTCAGGTTTAGGTAGAGTGATCTTCGCGGTAGTTGCTGCTTCCACATGGGGCGGTGGTTGTTGTCTCAAAATGAGCTCCTTTGTTTGCGTGTCACAGTTGGTGCCAGGTCCAGTCTAGTCCGGGAAGGTACTCATCTCGCCCATTAGCTCTGGGCAGTCAAACAGCCGAAGATACGGAGCGTAACTGCTTGCCCGTTAGTCTCAGGTGACGCTGATTTAGTTGCCAGCTCCCTGGCCCTGACAAAATGACGAAGCGTGAATAGCACTCCACAGCTGCATGTCTGCTGGTGAAGCATCCTTTGTCCCAAGGGACCCCCAGACACAATAGTACATGTTGCAATTGCAGGTTTGAAGCCAGGAAATGCTGAAGTCATGTCTATGCAGAAGAAATCCTAATACTAGCACTTATTTGAGGTATCGACATGCTTCCAGCAAATGCACTTATTTCCTGCTTAATATAAAGAGCACCTTTTCTAGCACTGTGGGTCCTAACTATGTGGAACACAAACGCAAACATGTGCTGTGTTTCGTCACAGATTTTGGTGATAAATATCCCAAAACCGGTGGTAGTCTTTGAATTCCTGCTAGATTTACATGCCATAACTTCATAATGTCTTCATTTCTCTGTGGGTGCATGTTTCTTAAAGTAGTGAATTATAAAGTTTGGGAAATTTTGTTAACTGGGTGTTTGCACATTGTGAGTTTTTGTGCACATGATGTCTGCTTCCTCAATTGATCTAGCTGAAGAGGCTGCACTGGGCTACCTGTCACAGGCTTCTTTCTCTTTTTTTTTTCTTGCGCATTTAAATGAAAGATAAAAAGATAAGGAACAAGTAGTATAATGCAGTTTAATCTCAATAATTTGAACTCGAGCAGGCCTCAAAATTTGTTCAAATTAAACGGAGGTCAAATTAAGGGAAGTTCATTGAATAAAGCTCATTGAATGTTAAGGGGCGCATGTGACCGTTCAAATATGCGAGTAACGAGTTCCAGAAGTGTGACTTCACGGCAGTGCGGTACATGCTGCTGTGAAGCCACACATCTAGGCAAAATATTTACTGCTTTATAGCTGCATCTCAAGGCAAAATTCGCATATAACTCGCACCTCGACTGTACTATTAACATTTTTGCATTTTAGGTGCGAGTTACACGCGCCAAAATACGAATACTTGCAATGGGAGATGAGAGCAGCAGCCGGCACATGACTGCACTGTCAGGTCAAAAACGCTGCCACGTGAGTTGGCGCGCTGCTGAGAGCATGGATGGCGGCGCGGTATGTTCAAAATAACCATCGCAAGCATTTACTGGTGCGAATTGCCAGGCATTTTCGCGCACTCAAATACACATAATTTTGACAGCACAACAGTGTCCGTTTGAATTAACCAGGTTCAAATTCACGAGATTCCGCTGTATATTTGGATACAGGGTGCTTTTTTTTTTTTTTAGACTATGCAGATTTTTAAAAAATAATAAAGCTATGAGCAATATGAACATCACATTTTCACAAGAAAGTTGTAAGGTGAGGCAAACATACTTTGCCACTAATATGAGTTTGAGAAGACAAATTGACAAGAAATTGTTCATTTATTAGAAGTTTGGGGGCAGTTGTTTATGACAAACTTGAAGGCAGTCACATTTTATTATGGCCAAATATTTTTTTATCTTCAAAATGGCACCTGATTCAAGATATTCATAATCAAATTTCAGTGGTCTAAACAGGCAATATCAGTATCAAACAGTGATCTGGGATTAAAGAAACGACAGCCTCGCTATATTACGTCAGACGGAAATGCCCCATGGCAGAGCATGTGACGAATTTTGAATGATGGCACGTTGTGGTTAATACTGATATTGTATGTCATGGCAAATTCTTGCCAGGCAAAATGTGCCTTTCAGTATTGGCTGCAACACGCACTTTCATACTTTGGGCTTTTTGTAATAGAGCATTTCCATCTGGCATAACAAGGCTACTTTTTCTGTGCTCCCGGCACGCTCAGTTCCTATATTGCCTGGATTGAGCGATGATATTTGATGATGAATAGTATCTGAAATTAGGTGCCATTTTCAAGATTTAAAAAAATATGGGGGTACATTAAAGTGAGACTGCCTCTAAATTTGTCATGCAAACTACCCCCATGGTTGAAAGGGAAGAAAGAGGGTTAACTGAGGAGCCCGATTTTTATTAATCATATCATAAGTAGCCAACAAACAGACACCAAGGACAACACAGGGGAAATTACTTGTACTGGCTAATTGAAATAAAGAAATTATAAATTAATGGAATTGAAAGTGGATGAACAAACAACTTGCTGCAGGTGGGGAATAAAGAGTAAAAGGTGTGGCTAAATTGCATGAAGTACTATTAAAGATTACATCTTGTGCTTACTTGAGTTTTATGTATTCTTTAAAGCTTGTCCGATAAACTTGTGCGTCTTGTTCTGCTCCATTTAATTTGATTTTTCTTTTTGCAAGGCCGTGATTCTGCGTGGATGTCTCTTGAACGCATTGGCAGCATGCTGTCCAAGGTAGCCGAAGTGTGCTGGCGTTTGCTTGAAATTCATATGATGAAAGTCGTGCTGCTGGCAGTCTTCATTCTGGCAATATATGATGTAAGTTGGCATGAATTGGTTATAATAATTTTCTAACAGAACTTATGCCGTAGCATTATTTAGCTGGTGCTAAAGCTTGAGGCAGTAATGGGTAATTAAATTAGGTGAAGAGATTTTTCAGATAACTTCTCACCTTCTCATCTGGCTCAAGGATTCCCCAGACAACGAGCTCTACAATGCAATGCACCTTTGAATGCAACCAGCGTTATAGGGGTTGAAAGAGGCAAGCTGGCTTTCTGCGCTACTTGTGTGAGGTAGCTGACCTCCCCTTGGAGGCACAGATGCGATGGTCTACGCAGTTACCAGGCAGCGCTACACATGTGCAATGCATGTACAACTTGAGGCCATCTCATCGCTGTTGTCTGTATATACAGGCCAGCTTCCCCCTTTTACCTTCTACTGCTGTGGCTGAAGTAGTGTGAGCTATTCGGCAAGAAAGCATAAGCAGCAACAGCAGCATCAGGTGGCAGCCACAGTTGGGAAAGTACGGGATGGCCCGCAAAGAAAGTTTCGCTTTAAAATGCAAGCCGGCGCACCAGCCTGCATGCCGCACACCTTTGCCACACCCGCCTTTGTGCCACGCATCCTGCATAGCACACCTTCGTTGCATGGCCCTACGCATTGTCTGCCTCCTGTGCCCCTCTCCCATCTCCCTTGTACCCTTCCGATACATGAGTTGACTGCACTGACATTGGAGGGGTGGAAGACGGGAGAGAAGCATGCGATGCCAGCGATGTATAGGGCGATGTGACGAAGGCGTGCCATGCGGGGTGTGCGGTACACAGACAGGCGCAGCGGGTCGCATTTTTGTTTAATAATTTTGAGCTCTTTTTTCTTTCAACGCATGTACCCAGTAGCCAGATTTAATTTTTAGAACCAATAATGCAGGATGGGAGTAGTTAAGCAGTTTATTTTACCATAGAACACATACAAAAGTTGATGGTGCATTGACTGCTCATTTTTATATCCGATATATTGTTAAAACTGGTATCATTATAAGTGGTTTCGACTCTATTTTAAACAGCAGCCCTTTAGACATTTAATGTGGACAGCTCTTCATGCTCACATTTGACATGGAGAGGATGAGTTGCCTCTGAAATGTAAAATACTTTCACTGAGTTATCAGTTACCAATCGTTTATCCTAAACAGGCATGGATTTTTATAGAGTGCAGTAATATTGTTAACACTGTACAACAGGTATGGCTAGTGAAAAAAAAAAGAAAAGAAAAAGCAGTGTGTATTGGCATTATGAAGCTTTCAAAGTGATTTACGCAAACTGTGTAGAAATCCTTTTTCATGTGCTTACATTGAAGCACAAATAAAGCAGCAATAGAGGGAACTTGTTCAAATAATAAAACAAGTGCTTTCTTTCTTTATCCAAATCATTGGACCCTTCTCACACCTTACTTTTGAAATGTGGCTACAAGCTTTTGCATCTGCTAACTCTTGTTTATTGGTGTCTTGCAGGTGTGTGCAGTGCACATCATATTTGTGGCACTTGTTGTGGTGGCCTTACCATTCCGCTGGATGCAGCTTTTCCTCACACACTGCTGCTCTATGTGGGCCTCCATGCTGCTGCTTGCCAAGATGATATACCAGCTGAACTTTGTTGATCGTTATGGCTGGGCCACAAACTGCTCAGTGAGTGTAGTGACAGTGAATAAAACTAGCATTTGCTCTTCCATTGCCGGCTGCATATGCACTTCCTTTTTGTGCGTTTTCCTTCTTTATTAAAAATCTTGCTGCTTTTTTCTTGCAGAGTGTCACTGGGTTTGATGGAAATGCAACTGAATTCCCAGCTCCATTTAATTCTACCATAGACAACAGGATTTGGATCGGGTTTCAAAAGACAACAAATCTTACCTCATATTGTAAGGTGAGGAATTCTCTAATTTCAGGTTTGTTTTTTTTTCTGTAATAACCATGACTTTCTCTGTTCTTTAGGGCTACATTATGCTGATAGTAGTATTTTCAGCACACGCAATGGTGCGTTACAGACAGCGCTTCTACCGAGCACGACATGAGCTTCCAGAGCCACGCCCTGGTGTAGTCTTTATTCAAGCCAGTCGCTCCAATGCTGATGATGGTATCAAACAGTGCCTTATGTACCTGCTCAATTATTTCTTCTACAAATTTGGTGTGGAGGTGAGTTGATATTTCACTTTGTGGTATTCTAAAATGGCAGAGGCATTTGCACATTTAACTTTGGTGCCTCAGTTAAACTCCAGTTATGTATCTTGGATTTATTTGGAGTGGAGAGGGGAGTTTTCTGCCAGCCGTTAACACATATTGATGACAAAATTCCTGCATTATCAGTTAGGCCAGCTTTGACCATATCGAACTTTTAGATGAAGTAGGATTCATGCTGCTCTCATTCCTTTGAGCTTGAAAAACCACTTTACTACATCCACAAGTTCACAGGCTCGTATGTGGCACAAATGAGAACATGTGCAGTTCTTCATTTCTTCAAACGTCCTCTCCCAATTGACAAGATTGAACAAAATATTGTTATTAGAAACCTTCATGGGGGTTTGAACCCCAGCCCCCTTCCTGCCTATGCCACTGTCAGGCTATATGAGCAAACAAACATCTCATAAAGCTTCTGATTATACTTTATGCCACACTTCATACTCTTAATATTGCATTGTTATTGTGTCCTATGCCATATGTACAGCATTGTTTCTTAGTAAAAGTACTCACAGCCTAGAAAACACCTTAACAGTTTCATAGCCAGTGATATGAAAAAATGTCTGACTCTGCTGTTTGATGCGACTCTTCCACAAAGTAGTTTGTTCTTTGTAGCAGTTTAAATATGTCTGTCAGGCATGCTTAGCTATGCTGTACTTAACAATGATGTCCTCGCACAGCTAAATCATAAGGCTCCACTTAGTCTGAAATGCAGACAGGTGTTTGGTATATCAGGCTACTAGGCTTTGTAGCTAGCTATTAATTTTTCTCTGTGGGTTGAGTTTTTGAGAAGCTCTCATTACTTTCTTAACAGGTGTGCTTTGTAACAATGGTCACCTGCATTGGAATGCGGCTTGATGTTTTTGCACTGATGACATCACTGTGGCTTTGTGCCATGTTTCTGCTACGCCGACGAAATCTTGCCAAGGTGTGGCCATTCTATGTGGCGTACCTCTGCTTCGTACTGCCCCTCCAGTACTTGGTGGTGGTTGGGTTACCCCCAGGCCTTTGCATTGGTGAGCTGAACTCTACTTTACTGCTTATTGCTGTCAAGGAGAGGCAAACATTGAGTTGTTATTTGGTGTGTGTGCAGAATATCCATGGTGGGATCCATCAAAAAAGGTTTTAAGGGAAACGGCACTGTGGCTATTTCTACCTGACTACCAAGACCCACCTCTGGCACGAAAAATTCTTGGTGAGCATTTTTTGAAGATTAGCTACTAAATATTTTTAGGGAAACTTGTTGGTTTCATAAGATTTGAGCACCACTACTTCATCCTTTGCTGCTGCACTATCACAAAATTGAGGCTATATAAGACTTGTATCACTTGTGTCTGTGGCTGGTGAGCATGTGTGGTTGTGTTAGTGTGCGTGAACACCTGCATAGGCTTGCCAAATGATTGTCTTCCTTTAATGATGGCAGACACTTGGAGAGAGCGTGCACAACTGCCCACTTCATTGTCCTCACTCTGGCTGCTGGCGACTGGCAACTGCAGTGGGCATCATAATTCGCATCATTGCTCCCTTCTGAAAAAGGACCATCCCACATTCAGAAATGCATGTGGTCACGGATGGGGAAGAAGGAAGAATAGGCGCAGCATGGCAACAGTTAATAAAGAATAGGAAAGAGAAAAAGAAAGTCAAAATGTCGCACTTCACTCATGAGTATATTACAGCTTCATCCTTACTACGTGGGCAATTTCAGTGCACGACTGTAGTCGGGTTCGAACTAGAATAAGTACTTTGAGGTACAACTTCGTATTTCACATCAATGAGGTGGTGGACAACCTTGTATGGGCCAAAGTATTGTTATAATTTATCTGAGGGAATTGTGACGGACGGGTGTACACCCACATTTAGTTGCCAGGGTCGTATTGTATGTTTTAGAGCTCAACTCTTAGGCGCCTGTTCCTGCGATGAGCCTCAGCGTGCCCAATCCTCTCTCAGCATAACCGAGCAAATGCGGAGCTCACTGAGGAATGAAAGAAGGGCATAGTGAAGAGAGCGCGAGGAGAAAAGCGGAGGACGAGGCTGTAGTGAAAGCATGAGGCAGAAAGCAGACGAGGAGAGTAAGGCGAAAATTAAGTAGAAAAGCCGAAGATTGCATTAGAGAAGAGCGCGTGAGAAGGAAAGTAGAGGAAGCCAACTTGAAGCGCCACCAGATGGCGCTCACGACCGCGCATCTGTAAAGCTAGGGAAACGATGGAGCATGTTTTATTAGAATGTGAAGACATCTGCCCAGCGGTCGATTTAGGCACCACTGGCCTCCTTGAAGCCCTTGGGTTCAGCGAGAGCAGTGGGTAAAGTAAACATGTCCGCAATAGATATTAGTAAGAGGTGATTGGAAGATTGGTGGAAGAAAAGTAGGGAAACGACAGAAAACGGAGACGTACAAAAGCAAAGTTCGCAACAGGTGCTCAGAAAATTTGGTTGTGGGAGTTCATACTGGTTTTTTCTTTCTTTTTTAACCTAGGTAGGGCATTAGGCAGTATAATAACAAGATACTGAAGTACTAAAGCGCCAAACAGACAACACAAATAGAGACACGGATGAGTGCTTAGCGCTCGTCCGTGTCTCTTCCTGTGTCATCTGTTTCGCGCTTTAGTACTTCATTAACATGCACCAACTAGCCCAACAAAAAGTTCTGCTGGAATAATAACAAGAGCTTGGTGGCGCAACCCACCACCCCGTTTCAAAGGGGACGGTCATAAGATCCATCCATCCATCCTGTGGCAGCAGCGACGCTGGCCGTCCGGGGGTAATAAAAAAAAGCACCAGGAGGCTCACCTTCGTGCACAGCATTTGCCGCAAGCATTTCCCGGTAAAGATTACGTTTGCATAAGCTGCAGTTGCCGGGAAGTGGCAACTGTGGGGCCGGTCTATATGTAGCACCACGCGTCGCGGCTCTGGAAGTCGGTGCGGTGATCAGTGCAATGCCTCAATATATCGCGAATATAGAGCTGCGCTCAAATTTTGCATTAGGGAGTATTGTAATCGTCGGTGAATTTTTTTCGTTGGCCACTGTTCTGCCGGCAAGCGATGGAACACTGCTGGCTGCGGATGCGGTTCCGTGTGAGCTGTCGAGCTTCCTCAGCTTTCTGTACGAAGTCGTCAGCATTGTCACTTCACGTGGTTCCGTCATCTACCGGGAGCATGTTGTCCAACGGTGTCATAACACAGCGTCCGAAGACAAGTTCAAATGGCATAAGCTGGATTGTCTCCTGCACAGCTGCATTGTATGAGAATGTCACGTATGGCAAAATTTCATCCCATGTCTTGTCTGCTGTATGTCAACGTACATAGAAAGAACATTGGCCAGCTTTCTGTTAATTAAGCACTCTGTTAATCCATTAATTTGGTTGTAACTGGCTGTGGTGTTTCGATGATTGCTCTCCGTCAGTGTGACCACTTCCTGCAATAAATCAGCACTAAAAGCTGTGCCTCGATTGGTGATTAGGGCAGAAGGGGCACCATGACATAGTATGTTTTCACGGACAAAAACCTTGGCGACTTCTGCAGTGGTTCACCGGCATACAGCTTTGGTCTCTGTGCACTATGTTAGATAGTTTGTGGCAGTGACTGTCCATTTGTTTCCAAAGGATGAGGGAATGAGCCAAGTAGATCCATTCCAGAAGACCGGTGGGTTTCACAAGTGTAACCTTACAATGCTGGCGGTCACAGCTGCTTCTTATGTAGCGTTGAACAGACGAGAATAGCTGTGGGAAGTAATACTTCTGGTGTATATGCGTTAACATCCTGGCGAAGCCTAAGTGTCCAACACACAGGACATCATGACACGTCTGCAAAACTTGCAGTGGGGATGACGACAAGGAACATTTCTTGGCTGTTTTCAATGCTCTTCTTGTAGAGGACGTCATACTGGAGGCAGTAAGAAGTGAGTTTTTGTAACATCAGTTGTGGGACAACGTCTGCGACTTATAGGTATCTGATCAGAGGGAGCAGTTCATTGTCCACGCGTTGGTACTTGGCCATCTTGACCATGCCGATGCCAAGAAACTGCCAATCTTGCTCCAAGTCAGATGGCACCAATGGAATGGGCACATGTGAGAAGCAGTCAGAATTTCTATGCTTCTGTCCGGATTGGTAGACCGTAGTGATTTCATACTTCTGAAGGTGGTGGCTCTAATGAGGAAGGCAGCTTGAAGGGTCCCTAAGATTGGGAAGCCAACAAAGTGAATGATGGTCACTTACTGCTTGAAATTGTCAACCGTAAAGGTAGGGTTGGAACTTACTGGCAGCCCAAACGACTGCCAAACACTCCTTTTCAATCGTGGAGTAGTTAACCTCTGCCTTTGTGAGGCTGTGGCTCACATAGGCTACTACATGTGCAGCGCCATATTGCCACTGAATGAGAATAGCTCCGAGGCCCATGTTGCTGGCATCTGTGTATATTTTTGTGTCAGATTGGTCATCAAAATGAGAGAGTACAGTAGCCGTTGGCACATGCCTGCCCTATTCTGTGAAGGATTCTTGTCATTCTTCCATCCACTCGACAGGTACCTCTTGGCATGCAAGTCTGGTATTGGTTCCACAATCCTTGGAAAATTCCTCGAAGAAGTGACGGTAGTAAGTGCAGAGGCGTTAAAACCACTAAAGAGCCTTCTTGTCTGTAGGTCGTGGAAACTCTGACGGCCATTAGCATCTTAGGGTTGGCCGAAAGCCCTGGGCTGACCACGTGTCCGAGGAACTTGAGCTCCTGAAAGCCAAAGTGGCATTTTTCAGGCTTGAGGGTGAGGTTTGCATTGTGGATAGCAATCGTTACATTCTTGAGCCACTCTAGATGTTCATCAAGCATTCTTGAAAACACGATGACGATGTCCAAGTAAGCCAAGCATGTCTACCACTTCAATTTATCAAAGGCAGTGTCCATCATCTGCTGAAGTGTAGCAGGTGCAAAACTCAGGCCAAAGGGAAGGACTATGAATTCATATAGTCCGTCAAGAGCCACAAAAGCAGTTTTTTTTTCGTGATCACACGCGTGTACTTCGAACTGCCAGTATCCGAACTTAAAATCTAAAGAGTTAAAGAATTGGGTGTGGCACAGACTGTCCAAGGCATCATCGGTCCATGGCAGGGGATAAACATCTTAATTGGTGACTGTTTAGCTGTCTGTAGTTGACATGGAAGCGTAGGATGTTGTTTTTCTTTTTTACTGGGACGACAGGCGACACCAATGAACTTGTCGACAGCTTAATGACGTCATCATTTATCATTTCTTGAACCTGGTGCTTAGTAACTTCTCTTTCTATTGGTGAGACGCGTTATAGATGCTGGCGAACAGGATGTGCCGGCTCGTCTGTAATTATAGGGTGCTTTGTAACATAGGTGCGATGGACTTGAGACTCAGTGCAGAAGCAGCCAGAGAAGTCACTCACGAGCTTTTAGTAGTTGCTGTTTCTGTATTTCTGACAAGCCAGGGTTAATGTGTATGCAGCAGCTCAGGCTATTGGCTTTTGTCGACTCAAGTGAAGCGGCTTCCAATGGGCACACGTTGGAGATCGCAGCAATTCCATGGAGGAAGGCTATAGCTGGGCTTGAGGTACATGCTGATACTTGTTGCTGAAGCTGGACAAACCCGTCGAATGCATTGCAGGTTACGAGAGTCATTAGGCTACTTCTCAGCAGTGCTGTGATGCTGTTACTGATGGTGTGCAAGGCATTTTGATTATGCCTGTCATCAGCGTTGCTCACTATTGCGTGTGGTTGAAAAAGTTGCCCACAATTATTTCAAGTCGGTTATGGCTCCATTTTCCTGCAGGAAGTCAATTCTGAATATCAAGTTCCTAGAACAAATGGCCAGTATAATGAAGTCCCCGATGTACATGCATTCGGGAATTTTTACATGAGCTGTGCACTTGTTCATGGGAGTTAGGAGGTTACCTTTGGCCAGGTAGACCTGCGACCCAATCCACTGTGTATAAACTTTTTTAAGCTTAACGGCAAGTTCTCTGCTCATGACCGAGCTGCCTGCACCACTGTCAGTTAAAGGTTGTCTATTGTTACTGTTACGTCCAACAGTACCACTTGGTTTAGGTCACCTGAGTGTGCTGGAACGTCAATCTGTTGTCGCTGTTATCGTAATGGAGGATATGCAGTACACTTGGTGTCAGCAGCCTCACCTTCGGTGGTTGCTGACCTCAGTTTTCTCAGTTTTCAGGGCTGGGTGAACGGTGTCTAGGAGTGTCTCGAGGGAACACAGGACTGGTATCAAGCAGGTTACGATGAACAGGCCTCGTGCTTTTGCTGCTCAAACAAATTGTGACAACTCGTGAGAAAGCTCTCAATCTCTAGTGGCTGCTCATCAGGTCATGGAGCAGGCGTATTCGGAGAGAACCCACGGAGACCCACGCGACAGTAGGGAGACATCCTGTAGATGTCGCCGGCTTTCCTGCAATGGAAACCGAGGGGCCTTTGGTTTGGAGCATGCCAAATGTCACTCTTTTTTGGCCTGGTCTCGTCGATGGACAGTGAAGTGTGATGCCGGAATCCTGCTTCCACCTGTTCCATGGGGCACATGACATTTAAGGTCTTGTACAGCAACGGATGTCATACGGCTTCCGCATATGTCACCCTAACTTGCTGTCACTACTGTGGTGCCCCATAGCTGTCAGGAACTTGGACGGTGTTCCTGATCTCATCTCACACCATCTCTGCCACTGAAAGTTGCGTGACCGAGGTGTTGGCTGCCTGCATTTTCTGGAGCTCTTCTCTTATGACAGCCATGATCAATTCTTGCAAGTCACTGATGTCACTTCCTAAAGTCACGTTAGAAGTAGAGCGGCTACTTGAAAGTGCAGTAACATTGTGGTTATATTGTCTGGCACGCTGTTGTAGAGCCCTTTCCATTGCAGTTGTTTCAGCAAAAAAGTTTGCAAGTGTCGTCAGTGGATTGTGGTTAAGGTTAGCAAAGATTTCCTGCTTGACACCTCACATTTGGTGACACACTTTCTTGTCTCTGTCCATTGAAGTGTCTGCACATCTTAAGAGCTGAGCCATGTCTTCAGTATAGGTGGTGATGCTCTCATTAGGACCTTGGATTCTTGCCTCAATCGCCAACCCCACTGTCTCTTTTCTGTGCACGCTGGTATATGCAGCGATTAACTGCCGTCAAAATTCGTCCCACAATGTCAGACTCCTCATGGTTCTCGAACTACTTCTTGGCCAAATCTCTGAGAGCGGAGTACACATTGTGCAGCTTGTGCTCTTGGGGCCAGCCATTGAATTCGGCAGCCCAATCGGAGCCAGTCTTCAGTGTCCTTAGCATTGCTTCCATGGAACGAATTGAGCATCTGTCACTGATGGAGGATAATCAGTGCCGCTGGCGCGACAACCGCAGTAAAAGATGCTTGGCTCATCGTCCTGGTACGATCAGGTAGCAACCCGTGCTATGGCTGGAGCCCCTGGAGATGGCAGCTGGTATGTATGTGTACAAGGGTAAACATTGTAGGACTACTCACTGGAGTCTAGTCAGGAGTATGATTCATCTCCAATGATCCTATCATCTACCCCACACTTACATCAGAAAAATATCACAGAGGTAATAAACAAACTTGCCAAACGATGGTCCTTCTTTAATGATGGCACAACTGCCCACTTCGTCGTTGACACGACGAAGTGTCAACGACGAGTGTTGACAAGTGTTGACACGACAAAATACATGTATTGGCAAACATGCAATGACCAGTACATCACTTCACATTTATTTTGCAGCATTCTGCTATCTTGACTGAAGGACGCCAAGAATTAAGAATTACCTGAGAGCACTATGCGAACAGCATTCACTGTACCTTGATAAGTGTTGTTCATGGTGGCCGCTGTGAATATTTCTCATTCATTGTACACGAATACATTTAATTAGCTAAATTTATAAATTTGCCAAATTGATGAGATGTCAACGTAAACATTGTAGATGACGTTGACAAATGACCAATGACAGAATTTAAAATAACTTAGGATTCATGGAATTTTTTTACTAAAAAGAATGCTCCTGTAATAAATGTTAAAAAAAATGCTGTGACCATTCGACGCTTCTGTGTACCAAAAATTGCATGAACCTTTATGCAAACCTTGTTAAATAGGGGCACTGAGAACGCGCGGCCGTACTTTTTTCTTGCTGCGTCAGCAGTTTTTGGTGCGCGTCTTCGGTCGCTGACGAATGTGAAGTTGCGAGATTTTGTAACGGTTCGGAAAGCGAACCATTACAAGACCATGGCCCTGATTTGCACATTTGTGATATACACAATGCACCAATGACAACGTTGAGATCTGAGATTTCTTACATTACTGGTGCGGGAACATGTTGTCACGTGGACATAAAGAAATTTTGCAGGCTTTTCCTTTTTTGTCGGAAAAGAGGACCACACAAGACCTAGGTTGCTAGATACGCTGTTATCTGTCATTTCTCGGTGTATTCCACAACCTGTGCATTGGAACCTTATTGAATAAGTAAGGTAATAAATGTTAGTTCGTTAAAACTAAATATTAGTTGCTCTTTCACAATGAAAAAAAAATTTTGACTAGCATTAAAACAAGCCTGTCAGCATCTAGTGGGCACTATTCACGGAACGCCCTAGGTTATTTTTTGCTGGATACATTGAGTTGGAACATCCTGTATGTAATTTGATGTTGGTTTCTGAGAAACCTGTATGGGCTTCCTTTGTAGCTTCATGCTATAGTCAGGTGAATGACAATTTTTCCCTCTCATAAATTTTGCTCGCCTGGTGGGCTTCCACAGAACTGATCTGCTGTAACCTAATAGTGTTCTGCAAAGTCAAATAAGGAACACATTTTCTTAATATGCCTGTATTTCTCTCATATTGACGTTTACCAAGCTGCTCCAAAACGCGTATTACTGCTCCAGAACATACAATTCATGCTCCGAACATGGTCCAAAGTGTCAAATTTGCTGCCCTCAGAGCTGCTCCAAAATTTCCTTGGCCGCTTCCAACCCTGTTTTGTGCACATATGGGCGAGGCCTGAGCCATTTTGACCTATTGCGAAGGGATAATGGCAGATTTGGATTGGAATAGTTTTACGACATACCAGCCCAGGGTCTATTGCGGCTCTCTGGGTCTGCAGAGACATATGGTAACTCAGAAATCGTGTTACCACATTGATTTGACCGCATAATTTGAGAACATGAGCATCAGCATAGGAATATATAGTTTGGTTGTAGTGCCACCGAAGTTTCTGGCTTTACAGGAAAGCATGCACTGTGCCATCGCTGGACCCGCTCCTTCTGTATTCTGGTACGCTATAGCTACAAAGCGCACTTCTACCGCCCTGCATTCTGATTGGCTTGTGGCAAGGTGAAACTATCTATTATGTAGAAATGGCTTTCAATAAATCACAGTAGTTCATAACTCTGGCTTCTCAGTACGGTCTGTTGGTGAAGTGCATTTCCAGGCCCTTCACCCACACTGTCGAGACACTAAAGAAAATGCATTTATAAAAAGTGTCTTCAGCTACTTTTCAAACTTTCAGACTCACTACTGCAGAATGAAAGTTTTCTTGTGACTGCTACCACTAATTAAATATCTACAGGCACTACTACCAAATTTTGCATGCACTAGATGATTTCACTATCAGGGTAATCTGCTTCAAAATTCAGCGTAAGCTGTTGCTTAAGACAATTGCTGTACAGCACTAGTGTTGGTTTATTCAGTGTTCTGTCGGGATTTCTAAAGTGCGCTGCCATATTCCATGTATTATTCCACTAGAATTCAGATTAGCCTGCTCCGAACTCCTTCAAAATTACATTTTATCCACTCTAAATTGCTCTAAAATGCAAATTCGTCTGCTCCAAGCTGCTACAAAATGCTGTTTTGTGTGCTCCAAACTGCTTCAAAATACAATTTCACTTGCTCCAAAAATTGATCCAAAATGACTTTGGGCAGTCCGATCCCTGTCAAAAATCGTGGGTTCGACTCCCACCAAATGTGGAGGGTTCGGGTGCTTTAATTAACTATACATTAATCAACTGTGTCTTAATTAACCTCACCTTAGCACCAAAGGTCATGAGTTCGAATCCCACAAAGGTCGTGGGTTCGAGTGCCTTCATTAACTTTATCCAAATGAACTGTGGCTTAATTAACTTTGCTTTAACACCAAAGTTGTGGGTTCGATTGTCTTAAATTACCTATATCTTAATTAACTGTGCCTTTATTAACACCAAAGGTCGTGGATTCGACTCCTACCAAAGGTTGAAGGTTCGTAGCCTTTATTTACCATTGTTTGGTCATGCTGCCAACACCGGATTTCCCACCTCATGAGCAATTTAATGCTTTTGCTATAATAAATTCTGTTTATGAGCTCCGTCCTGTAACTTTAGTGACAAAGGTTGTATGAAGAGACATTATCAGTCTGCACTTTACAAGAGGTATCTCATCTTATTTTCCAGTGGATTTTGTTCAACTTCTGTTTGCCTGCTGCCAACTCCATGTATTCTTCCTGGAAAGTTCACACTCAAACATTGCATATGAAGGTGGCTCCAACAGGGAAATTTATGACAACACTGGCCGTTACATTGGCCAAACACCTAACCCTATATCTGACTTTGTCACCTACACAAGGCAAGTACAAACAGCTGTGTTATCTTTTTTTTCTCTTCTTTGATCAAAGGAGAGTGCGCTTAATAAAACTTGTGGTTAATTCCACTGAGTAGGAATAACAGCAGGGCCAAGCAGTTAGTGCAAAAATGACTTCGTTCTATTACTGAAATAGTCATAATCCTCCCTAGAGCAGCAGCATTGAGCATAATGTACATGCCAAGTGGTAGGCAAAAAAATTACCATGTGATACAATGATATACAACTGTCATACGACATTACCTTTTTCTTCATGTGTAAGCAAAGGAGACCAAGCTTAATTGCAACTGCGGTGCATCATTGTGCTGAAAACACTGCGACTGAAGAGTTTAAAGAGAGAAAAGAGGGAATGAAAAACAGGGAGGTTAGCCACTGTATGTATCGGCTGGCTACCCTGCACTGGGGCAAGAGATAAAGGGAATAAAAGGTGATAGAAGAAACGAAAAAATAAAATAGTCATAAAAACACAATAATGCAATACTACGCACTACAACTTTCAGATTTAAATGCACGATTTACAAGTCCTTAATAACTTGAGTAGAGCACTTAAGGCCATGAGTGCCGAAACCCATCTTGACCAGTATCCTAGAAGTTCTTTCTCTGTCAAGGGGCAATCGTCCAGTTTTACAAGCGCGGTCGTGAGCACTTTTCTTGCCACATTGTAACGGAGACTGTCACAAGCAGGGCTGTCGGCCATTCCAATGCGGAAGGAATAGGCATTCGGGAATGCCTCGCCGAGCCGCAGGTAGCACAGAAGTGTTGCTTTTGCTCGTGTTATCGTGGTGGAAGACGGAGTTGCAGGCATGGATCCAATCTGTGGAGACGTGCATTGATGAATTCACTCGTGCTCCAAAGACTCCAATCAATGAAAGAAGGTTACTGCTCAGCAGTAACTGGAAGCCTAACATGAGGCAAAGTACCTGGAATGCGAAGCAGATGCTGAATGTTTTCGAACTAGACAGACAGCATTTGATAACGTGCAACCCCATTTAGGCTTACCTAAGGGGTACATTTACACAGGATAGCCTCTAGTACTCACGTTATGAAGCAGCTTGTGAAAACAAGATGTCACAGCTCCCACCAATCATTCCAGCTCTGCAGGCACCACCAATAGCATGCTGCACCTGCTGTCTGTCAGCTATTGCTGGTCCTGTATCATTGCATTCCTGCTTCTGTTCTAACACTGTAAGGTGTGATCCCTCACTAGAGCACTTCTGGGGCACTTGAAAGTGCTCCTTGCTTAGTGAAATATAATTAGTACCATTTCTGGCTACAATTCGAAAAATAATCAAAAACGATTAAACATGTTGCTTCTATTTACTCCAGGAAAGACTGAATATAAATATTTCACCATGCAGGGTATCCAGCTGGATGCCTGTTCTATTAAACTTCGTGCCTTTCCTTCTTTTCTCTCTCTATATTGGAGGGTGTTACGAATTATTGCTTACAACAATACAGCTGGTGTATTCAACCTTTTGCATTAACGGGGTCCTGAACCACCCATTGGGTTTGGCAAAAAAACAATCTGCAGATAGTATATGCTGCTGTTAGCATCTCAGCCAAACTTTACATTCGTGTGGGCACTTAGAGCTCGCAAGCGGAGTGCGAAGTTACCTTTTTCTCAAACACTCTCTTTCCAAAAGAAGCTTTCTCCTCACTTTTTTCCAGCTGCTATATTTCATCATATAGCAAATTCCCATACACGGCTGCTATTGTCCAATAGCTTACAACAATCAAGAAGGGTGTTTGGATTAGTGTGCTTCTTTCTACTGTTACTGTGTATATTTATTGATTCGGTTTAATAAATAGGCCAAAGTAAGCAAAAATATGCTTTAGAATTTCTGTAAGAACGACGGCCGCCTGCGTAGGAACTAAAATTTGGCCACCCTACTTATCGGTTTCATAGCCATTGGGTCTCACTAATTTCAATTAGTTTTAAACACTTAATTAGCCTCCAACCATGCATAACTTAAAAGTTGGGCCACACGTAGCACGCGCCCTCTCCTGGTTGCTCTTGGCTAGACACCACAGACTTCGCCATAGAGTTAATATAACCTATTCTAGAGGAAAAGCTACCCATAGCGTCCATGTATTGAAATCAGTAACCGCAAAGACACTGCCATGTTGCTACTTTGTGCATGCGTGCAGACGCAGATGTCAAGATACAATTGAGACAAGACGCACAATCAATGCAATTCGGAGCCTCTCTTAGTATGGTGGCGCCATCTAGTTATGGTGCCTGCAAACACATCCTTTGAAAAATTCTGGTGTTTTACATTCCAAAACCACGATTTGATTATGAGGCATGCCACCTGCCGTGGAAGGCTATGATGTTAGGCTGCTAAGCACGAGGTCACAGGATCAAATCCCGGCCACGGCGGCCACATTTCGATGGGGGCAAAATGCAAAAACACCTGTGTACTTAGATTTAGGTGCACATTAAAGAACTTCAGGTGGTCTAAATTTCTGGAGTCACCCACTACAGCATGCCTCATAATGAGAAAGGTGTTTTGGCATATAAAACCTCATAATTTTTATGAGGCACGCCATTTTGGGGGACTCCAGATTAATTTTGACCACCAGGGGATCATGAATGTGCCCCCAATGCACAGGACACGGGAGTTTTTGCATGTCGCCCCCATATAAATGCCTTTTCAATGGCCAGAATTCGATCCCGTGACCTCATGCTTAGCAGCACAACACCATAGCCACTAAGCCACTGCAGCCGGTAAAAAAAACACATCCTTTCATGCACTTTAAGTTTTACATCGAAATTTCATAAATATTCAATGGGTCTTTCTGAAAAATATGCGGAATTAATACATACATATGTCCATACATATGTCCTACATGTAAATACTTGTTTTTGCATATTATTTTGAATATTACTCGTGTTACAAAAATTAGTAGTAGCAGCATGGTGGCACCTTTACGGTTGCCACTTTTTTCACCCAACTTTTCCTCTAAATTAAAAGAACTTGTTGGGCGAGTTGGTGCATATTAGCAAAACTTTTTTAACCGTGCAAATAAACGATCACAGAGAGAGCACACAAGAGAGCACACTGTCCTTGTGTGCTCTCTCTGTGATTGTTTATTCACGCAGTTAAAAAATGTTTTCCTCTAGAATTGATATACTAGCTCTATAGACTTCAGTTCGTATTGAGCTATTGCCAGCGCTTCAAAACGCACACATTGGATAGCTACTCTGTCATTCAAGCTGGTGTGGGACAAAGCCAGTCCATACCACATAGCATGGCCAGACTGGAGCACATGAGCATGAGCACGCACTCCAACCCTGTCTTGCACAAAGCAAACGTATACACACTACAGTTTTATGCAGCTGCAGTCTGCTACGTAGTGTAGTTACCGTGGTTGTCGTAGGGTGCTGCGACAAGGTCGCTCGCTGTAAAGCCCCTGGATTTTCTCAAAGTAGCAAAAGGCTTTGATCTCACCACTGTGCTACGCAATTGGACGATAACTTCAGTCTCCTGGTTCGGTCCAAGAGCAGCTAGCAGATGACACGTGCCTAGCAAGCATTGTTCGCCCTTCTCAAATGGAGCATACGCATAGATATCACTTGATTCTCCTGTGTCCTCCACCACGCCCATGTCATTGCGGAATGCTGTTGCTGGCCGCCTAGCCAACATGTCAACACGGCGAATGATAAGATTGGAAAGGAATCAAAGAAGGGAACCTGGCTCTTTTCTGCTTGTTCACCCAAAGGGAAAGCAGCGAAAGACTACGTTGCAACGTTAAATAACTGATTGGTCTGTTGATCTCGCTCAGCTGCATAATGCAACACGGCATGTCAGGCGCACGCATTTTGGATCTTTTTCACTCGGACCAAACCAGGCGCTGCAGGCAGTTGGTGCTACTTTTAGAAGATCCAGGAGCTTTAGCTCGCTGAGCACACTGCGGCTCACTGAGGACAACCACGTTTGGCGCATCGTGGATGTCAAAATGAGAAATAGTGGTGTCTAAATGAGCATACAAAATCAAATTTAAACTGTGCACCACAGTGACGTTTAGTAGGCAAAGCATTGTGGGCATGCCCTGCTCCGCCATAGCCTTCACAGTGCAAGGTATTGAAGAAGGAGCGGGAGCACCGCGAATGGGATCACAGCCAATCTTTGATAGCCAATAACTACGCTTCTGCTGCATGCATTGAAGCACCTTTTGCTGCAAAGTATTTCTGAAGTAGTCTAGTTTAACTTCAAATGCATTTCTCAAATTGAATAAAAAGTGCTTCAGGGCTCCTTTAATGGAGAAAAAGAATTTTTTTTTTAGAATAATGTATATCTTTATGTAGGCATGTATTTGGAATAGTGTGTGCATGTCTGTGTAAAAAAAAAAAATGTGCACCAGTAAAGATGTTACTCATGTGCATATCCATGTCCACGCAGGTCATATCTGTCAATGGTGAAAGTATTCCTCTTCTTTTCCTTCTACTGGATCACCCTGGCAGTGATGTTCCTTGCTGGCACTAATCGCGTCAGCCTCTTTGCCATGGGTTATGTGCTTGGCTGTTTTTTCTTCCTATGGAATGGAAATGAATTTTACCTCAAGCCTATGAATGTTCTCCTGAAGATGTAAGCTCTTCTTTGGCTTATTCTCTTCTTTTGCCTGGGGTCTACAGCACTATCATTCTCACACAAGTTGCTAAAGAAGTTGTTAAAATGTCCCTTGTATTATAAGCAAAATAAAAATATCAGGACTGTTTAGCAATTTTACTGACAGCTAGCCTTTTCACCTGGTGGCTCAGTGGCCACAGCGTTGTGCTGTAGGGCACGAGGACGCAGGTTTGATACTTGGCCACCACAGCTGCATTCCTTTCAGGGTCAAATGTAGAAAAAATGTGTGTACCATGCTTTATGTGCATGTTAAAGAACCCGAGGCGATCAAAATAAGGAGAGCCCCCTACTATAGCGTGTCCTCAAAACATACTTTGCAGTTTCGAGAAGTTACATGCAAAATTTTAATTTAAGCTTTGTGTACGTAATAGCCCCTTGTAGTTACACATTTATAGTGACATTGCACATTGATCCACTGCTCATGGTGGCTCAAACTTTTTTTGGCATTTATCTGAGGATATTAGTTTCTGTTTATGTTGGTGCATATATATATTGACACGTGTACTTGTTTATCTTTTCTGGGTGACAGCTTGTCACCGCCTAACAAATGTTATCGCACAACGCAGGACGCGCCTGCATGTATCGAAAGTTTCTGGAATGTTATCGATAGGTCCATCCGCTGTCTGTCACCGAACCTTGTGTAATCTGATTGCATGTATACGTGACGCGAATAGTGTAGAACTTTGTGGAAGACATGCGGGTCCCAGCGATTACTCTGAAACATTCGACGACTGATGTATAAAAGCCGACGCGCTTGACCCGCTGATCAAATTTTCACCGATCGCCGATTATGTTCACTGCTATCATTGTTCTTTGAGTGTAGCCTGCTTTTGAGGGCACAAGTTCGCCCAATAACACGCTAGTTTCGTTAATCACAGTTTTGCTGCCTTCTTCACCGTCACTGCTACGTGACAGTGTGTGTGTGTGTGTGTGTGTGTGTGTGTGTGTGTGTGTGTGTGTGTGTGTGTGTGTGTGTGTGTGTGTGTGTGTGTGTGTGTGTGTGTGTGTGTGTGTGTGTGTGTGTGTGTGTGTGTGTGTGTGTGTGTGTGTGTGTGTGTGTGTGTGTGTGTGTGTGCGCGCGCGTGCGTGCGTGCGTGCGTGCGTGCGTGCGTGCGTGCGTGCGTGTGCGCGCGCGCGCGTGCGTGCGTGCGTGCGTGCGTGCGTGCGTGCGTGTGTGTGTGTGTGTGTGTGTGAATTGTAGTGGGTGGCCTGTGTGAGGGTAAGATGTATGAAGTGTGAAGAAGTAGACAATGATAAAGCTTCGGTGGGACAGACCCAAGCTAGCAATTTGGTGGTGAGACGGTAACATGTGCAGATTGGATTGCGCTTGTAAAGATGAAATACTAATGTCATGGAAGTATGAGGAATGAATTAATCTGGCACAGTTCTAAATGGATTTAAGCATTTTAATCAGATATCTTTGGTGTTGAATCGAGACAGGCCTCCTCATGAAATTTTCTTATAAACAGAGACATAAAAGCATAATTGAAAGCAACTAGCAACATAGTCATCCCCAGAGTTGCTCTTGTGCTTTGTTCTTGTTTTCATTTTGGGGGCTCTTTTTGCTGGCACTCAGCTTGGTAAAGCAGACTTGCCAAAGTGGCACCTTGTAAGCCACAGGACTAAGCTCTATGTAAACCTTTTCCATCTAATATATGCTGGTTTTCTCTTTAAATAAAAGCTTTTTAATAAATTTCTGCCCCAATATAACACAATATATAAGATACCGCTGACACTCGATCTTAGAATATCAAAACGTGAAAGCACGCACTAAAGAGATTTCATTGTTGATGTACCAAGTTTTGCTTGGATAAGACATTTTACTGACCGATTCATAGCATTATATTACTATAGAATAACCATAATAAATTGTTCTGAAAGCATATAAACTCATGCATTGAAAGCAATTTAATGAATCAAAATAGATTGAGAGATTATTTGTGAAGCTGCAAGGCTGTCCTTTGTATCCACTTCTAAATTGGGAAATTCAGGCTCTTCTCTACGAAAGGGCAAGTAAACTATGTCATTTTGTTACTAAAAGAATAGCATAACTACCTCACAAAAAAATTTAAAAAATTTTTTTTCAGGTTTAGTTTTATATTTTTCAAAACTGCAGTAGCTTCATATACATTTTGTTTTATTTAGGTATGATTTAGCCTTATGCAGCCAATGTGTAGCTGATTGCAACTACCCTTCTTTTTTCTAGGTGGAATACATTGCTGGCCTATAACGTTGTTGTCATCTTCATCAAATGTATTCTCCAGGTAATATTGCTTTTAGAAAGTCTTCACTACCTTCACTTGATGGAGGGAAAATGGTTATTTTATTTTTTTCTTGCTTTTATTGCGATACCATATGTGGGCACTCATATATGCTTGTTGTGCAGCCACGTTGCTGTTACAGGATCGCATGCACGACTCGTGCACAGAGTGTTGAAGGTCATGTTATCTGCTGAGTTTCAGAGGCTCAGTACAGATGAAATGGTATAGGGAGTGGCAGCATGTAACATTTGCCTTGGGACAAGCATGTGCACTCCCTGCTGCCAGCACTCCTCATTATGCCAGTGTTGAGATGGCAAGCTCATAGTAATCGAGAAAACTCTATTCATCTGTATCTTTAGGGACGTGATATCACACGTTTAGTTAGTAAGTGAACTTTACTGCAATTTATACTGCCCATAATACTCTGAGCTTTATTTTGTATAGTAATCAAATACTTTATCACTGTCAATGCTTTGCCCTTCAGGCAAGACGGTTTTCTTGCTCATTGTGCTCTTCAGAAACTGTTACTGTTCAAAAACATGCTGGAAACTACTGATAACATAATTAAGCTTAGAGCAATGGAAGCTTAAACTGCACTGCAGCATCATAATCTTATGTGCTCTTTGGCAAAATGAATTGCTTATTACAGCACTACAAGTTCACCTTGTTGGTTTAACAACTGAACCAAACTATCATAAGGCATCCGAAAGAAAAAGAATAGAGAAGTAATCATTATACCTATTTTTAAGGCTCCAAAAAACAACACACAGCACACAAGAGAGGACAGGCGCTCTGTCCCGTTGTCCTTGATTGTGTGCTGTGTGTTGTTTTTTGACGCCTTAAATATAGGTATAATGAGTCAACACCAACTTGCCCATCAAGAAGTTCTCTTAGAGAAATAATAAGGTTGTGAAGCAGATGGGAGAGACTACATCCTATCTCCACTGTTGATGCACATTTAGAAATTTGTCGTTCTTCCATCCCTTAGAAACGGTACTGAACTTCAGCATGACATGGAGAGGAGTCTCTTCGTACAATGACAGCAAATTTTTACCAATGAATGGCCTACGTAGTGATGTGACTGGTAGGAGTGATGATAAATAACAATTACCTGCGTATAAACGAGAAGAAAGGGGGTTGACCGAGGGGCCCGATCTTTATTAGTCATATCATGAGAAGCCAACAAACACTGACACCAAGGACAACATAGGGGAAATTGTGCTTAATAAATGAAATAAAGGAACAATAAAGATTTGGAAATGAATTTGGGATGAAAAAACAACTTGCCGCAGGTGGGAAACGAACCCACAACCTTCGCATTTCGCGTGCAATGCTCTACCAATTGAGCTACCGCGGCACCGTTTCCCCATCCACTTTCTTGGGTATTTATGTGCCCTACTAGAACCCTGGGAGTGTTAGCCAGCGCCACCACTCGCAGACCTTGGCGGTGGACGTGGAACGTGATCTTTTTGGGTGAAGGCAACTGGTCAATAAACCACAAGTTGTTTTTTCATCCACTTTCATTTCCAAATATTTATCGTTTCTTTATTTCCTTTATTAAGCACAATTTCCCCTATGTTGTCCTTGGTGTCAGTGTTTGTTGGCTTCTCATGATATGACTAATAAAAATCGGGCCCCTCGGTTAACCCCCTTTCTTCTCGTTTATTACATAACGAGGGTCCTCATTCCCGCAACATTGATGCTTTCAGGTAGCATATGTGGGTTTATATGTGTAGGTAGCATATGTGGGTACGCATTTTTGCTGCATCCTCAACAACCATGTAATGCTTGATCAGGTTCGCTCACTGTCCATGCCAGATTTCAGCAGATTTCATGGTGTTTTGATGGATATTACTGGCACGTCCTCCCAAGGCATTGAGTACTAATCCTCAAGAGAATGCATGTTGTTTCTAATACCTTTTAAATTTATGCCAATAAAGAAAGCCAAAGGCTCTCAGTTGACAAAAACAAGACTGCCTTCCTTCTTTCTTCCGTAATTAACTGGATAACATGGAAGTTCATCTGTATTGAGGCCCTTCCTACAAATGTCAAATTAGTGTGCTGAATATAAGATTTGTTTATGAATATTTCTGAACATGGCCACTCTAGAAGTATTAAACAGAATAATGTTGTCTTTGGAAACGAAATTCTTAAATTTCTAATATACACATATTTGGTAATTCGAAAATTAATTAAAAGTGTTAATTACATGTTTATTCACTTTGCCAAAATAGTGTCCATTAAAGTGTGTAAATCACCTGTGCAAGCAGAAATACTGGTACTGTACTTGAAGGCCCTGTATACATATATAGTACACAAACATTGCATGTTGATAATGTCTTCGTTTTCTTTTTAGTTTGGTGTGATAAATGCAAAAAGTAGTTAGTTTGCTTCTTGGAATTTAGCTAGCATTAAAAAAGAAGTAATGCGCAATAATAAAGTAACACAAATGCCAATAAACTAATGTTTTCATTGAGAATATGTTGCTAAGGTCTGCAAGTTTCGTGATAGGTTTCAATATGTATTGATTTGCACATAATTTTAAATTGTTCATCATCTATAACTCTAAAATGAGAAATAAAGGGAGAAAACAAACTGAAAACTAAGAACTTTGACTGTTTCTAGGTGGTTGGTTGCGTCTTCTTGGACTATCTGTCGAAGTACTCCTGCTGGATGGTCCAGCTCTTTGGGATTGCTTGTCTCAAGCGCGTGCAGAATGAACCACTTCCTGGTGAGTTTTGTCATGGTGTCTTACAATGTCAGTGGCTTTAGTATGTTTGTGTAATTTGGTTTTATCGTGCTTTACTGAGCTTGGCAAATACATATTTTATCAGAGCCATTTGCTCAAATTTAAGTCGAATACATAATTTATGTGCAGAATCAAGCTGTTTTGTATAAAACGAAGCTTTTTAAATAGAGCTGCTGATGCTTGTCCATCACTAATAGTTGTATAACTTTGCATTCTTCCAGAAATTAAAGGTAAGCGTCATGTTACATCTTGACTATATTTGCAGCACCACTACCACTTCCCGTCGTGGTTGCTTAGTGGCTGTGGTGTTGGGCTGCTAAGCACGAGGTCGCGAGATCGAATCCCGGCCACGGTGGCTGCATTTCGATGGGGACGAAATGCGAAAACACCCGTGTACTTAGATTTAAGTGCACGTTAAAGAACCCCAGGTGGTCCAAATTTCCGGAGTCCCCCACTACGGTGTGCCTCATAATCAGAAAGTGGTTTTGGCATGTAAAACCCCATAATTTTTTTTAACCACTACCACTTCAGTTGCGCTGCTTCCTTGGATATTTTTCTCACATTGTTTATTGTTTCTGGATTTTTGCTTTTGTACAGAAACTAAAGGTAGGATATTCATCACATTATTTTTATTGTATTTCAGAGGAGCTTCTTCATCAATTTTATCTCACTGTGTGGTCTTCCATGAGTACATTGCAATAACGAATGCGGCCCTGGAAACCTTGCATTGTTTGAGCTTGTGCTGCAGTTTTCTAGCAGTGTTTTGACTTATGGTTATTCACCACATTGCCATTTTGCATGCCCAGAAAGGAATAAGTACAGTAGAATTTCGTTCTTACGTCACAAAAGAAAAAAAATTGCGAGAGAAAACTTACTAACTGGAGAAACGTACGTTCCGAAGTAACAAAAAAAAAATTGTCAGACTCAACTATTGTTGACATCTACGTAATGCGAAGCGTCGCGGGGATTGTTGCGGCACGAGACGCCGACGCACGTCGAGCTGGTGGTGCTCCGGTCGCCCGAGACGCGTTTTGTTGTTTTCATGTTGCGTGGTGTCTTAAGAGGGCGACGGGAAACCGAAAGGAAATCGAGCTGGTAAGCGACGCCGGATACCGCCGAAGCGAAAAGTGATAGCCACATCGCGCCGCCTGTAGCAGTTAACTGCGGCGTGTTTAGATTATCGACAGTGCGTGGCACTACGCGCCACGCACTGTAAAACAGATAGGTAAAGATGCTTATTGCAATAGGTTTGGCGGCGATAGCTGCAAATGCGATGGTCCTGGACGGAGATTTGCTGGTACCAAACAAGAAACCGTGCGCGTCGTCGTTTACGCAAGAGACTAGCTGCTATACACTGTTTACGATCGCACGCGCCTCGCGCCTTTTCTTGTTTACATGGGATCCAGTGGCTGGAAAACGTATACAATCGCAGTTCGTAGCAGGAAAGGGCAGCGCGTTTCGGTTACCGCCTATGAGAGCATGCGCTGCGCTTCCGACGGCACCATGCGCCGTGAAGCAGATAGGCGAAGGTGCTTATCGCAATAGGGTTGGCGGTGATAACTGAGAATGCCGCGTGCGACGACCCCCAAGAAAATTTGCTGGTACCGAAATGACAAACTGAGTGCTCGCCGGCGTTTTCAAGTGAGACAGGCGGGCCAGTATTGCGGTGAAGCTGCAGCGGCGGGCAGCTATATACTATTCTCGATCGCGCGCGCCTCGCGCATTTTCTTGTTTAAACCTATCATACGATTGCAGTTTGGCGAAGCATTGAATGTTTGTGCCAAAAAATCGTGTTTTGCGGGAATGTATGAACGGTAAGGCAAAAAGTGAGCATAACTCTGTTGGGTCATTTTGTGTGTTCTCGATTGTTAATATTGGCGCCGGGAAAACGTACGTAACGGGAATGTATCAACGAGGTTCTACTGTACGTGCTCAGAAGTGAAGAAAAAAAAATAGTTTCTTCTTGACAAGCAAAATGGACCAAGTTATAAATAGGAACGCCTCTTGAAAGCTGCTGCATAGACTTGGCCAGTGCAGGATGGCCACTTCATCACAGTTTTGAACTTTTCTGGATTAACTCAATTTCAGCACTCATAAGTCTGTTTTTTCTCTTATTTGTCACAAGCACTAGTGATAAGTAGTGGTGTGTGAATACTCAGAATAGTCGAATAGTGAACATTTGAATAACTCAATTTGTGAATCGAATATCTGTTACTCTATTTTTCAAATATTCGATATATTCAGGGTAGAGAGCATGCAAACTTCCCATGACCCTCTTCATTTCAATATCTTTGACAGCTGGCAAATCACGCTGTACCTGACAATGAAAAGGCGCCTGCTCTACTGTCAGCGCTGACCGCTGTCGACCTGCACAGCGCCAATGACAGCTACACGCGAAGCGGTTATTGAGTCGCATGACGCACAGTCTGCGCTTTCGTCTGTCACACAGATAGGCCGTACGATAATCCACCTGCCATAAAGATTGGAAAGCCCTTCTGTATCTTGAAAGAAAACTGGAAAACAAAACTTTCTATGCAGTAAAGGTTTGCCATGATACAAAGGCTCACTGCTGAACTGAAAGCCTGATTGGTATTCACTGCAACATAACGTCACTAATTCTTAGCTAAACGGGTTAAAAAATCACTTCATTCTATTCAACTGACATTCTACTGATAAAAAAATATTTTTGAGCCCTTTGTACTAGAACTGAGCTGTAATCAGTGCTGGTATACTGATTTGGAATTCCCTTTAGTGAAAGTAGACTGTACTGTATATCTTTATCTTTATGTACCCAAATTACTGATAGGTTGCTACATTCTTGTTATGCAATGTTATGTTGGTAAGTCAGAAGAAGCGCAAAAATGAAAGACGGATGGCGGCACCTCCTTGAAGTTCCCGCACAAGCATGCCACGACACCATGAATTTTGATGGTGTCTTCTAGGGCTTAGTTAATTCTTCAGTGGTAAATACCAGCTACATTGTGTTCTAAAGGAGCCAAATATTGAACATGGCAGGTTTCTTAATTGTTACTGCGCCAACGTGGCCCAAATGCGAAAAAAATGCGAAATGTGAAATTAGTGACATCACACTGGCATACTGGCATCGGCGTTTTGGCACGAAATTCACAAACTGAAACTTTGCCTATCGCTTTCTGATCTAATATTCAACCTATTATCTTGAAGTTACTGACTTCAGTGGTTTCAGAGATTGCTTTATCAGTCTAAACTGATGTAGTGTTTTGCTTTAGTGTCCCTTTAATATTTACTGTCTATGATGTGAGAGGTGAGACATGAAATATGGTGCTGGAAGGTCACAAGTAGGGCTCTTTCAGGCAGTGACCACCCATCATGTGTGAGGTTTAATATTTACTCTCTGTCATGTGAGAGGTGACAGATGAAATATGGTGCCGGAAGATCAGAAGTAGTGCTCTTTCAGGCAGTGACCACCTTACATGTGTGAGGTTTGTTCAAAAAGTTACTGAACTGGCAGGATTGAGAAATAGCAGCACAGGGCAGCATTGGGGTGTTATGTGGACATAGAGGATTTGTCTGTAAAGTAATGACTGCCTGCCGCTCGGTGCTGAAGTTGCCAGTAACACGCTCCTCCGAGGTGGGACTTGTGGTGGGGGTTTTAAGCTAAGTAACGCACCAGGCGGCAGTCGCGTCCAAGCTCTGACGCAGGATCTTAAGTGGCATAAAAACTGTTTTCGAGTTTTTATCGCAGCAGAAAATGCCAAAAATGGAGCATTCGCTGGAGCAGCGGTATGTGATTAAATTTTGCTTTCACCTGGGCTGATTCCGAGACACTTGCCTTGGTGAAGGAGGCTTACAAAGACGATGGCCTGTCAAGGGCCCAGGTTTTGAGTGGTTCAGCAACTTCAAGAACGGGTGAGAAACCCTGAGGACATGGAGCGATCTGGACGCCCTTCAACGAGTGGTTGGACGAAAATGTGGCCAAAGTAAAAAAAAAAAGCTCCTGGACTCCGACCGTCGTTGAAGTATCAGATTAATCGCCGAAGACCTCAACATATGCAAAACAACTGTTCACAAAATTATTTCTGAAAATTTGAGCACGCGGAAATTTTGTTCAAAATGGGTGTCATTAGTGTTGAGTGATGAACAAAAACAAAGAGTTGACATTTCCCCTGAGATGTTTGTGTAGTTCGAAAGTGAATGGGACTTTTTAGATGGTGAAATAACGGGTGACGAATCGCGGGTGTTCCAGTATGACCCCGAAACCAAGCACCAAACTTCAGAGTGGCATACCATGAACTCCCCGTGCCCCAAGAAACCGAGAATGCCCAAGTCCGAGGTAAAGACAGTGTTCATTGGTTTTTTTTACAAGTGTAAGGTGGTCCACAAAGAATTTGTACCTCCGGGGCAAACTGTCAATGCCATGTTCTGCAAAGAAGTCTTTGAGCGCTTTCACAGAAACATTAAATGGAAGCGACGAGAGTTGCAAATCGCTGGAAGCTCCTCCACGACAATGCTCCAGCCAACACCGCTTTTATTGTGACCACCTACCTGGCCCGGATAGGGGTTGCAACCTTGTCATAGTCACTGTACAGCCCTGATGCGAGCCCAGCAGACTTTTTTTCCTGTTCCTAAAGCTCAAGAGAAGCCATAAAGGTCACCGTTTCGACGATGTTCCTGTCATCCAACAAGCTGTCACAGCGCCTCTGAAAGAGGTTACGGCAGCTGACTTCCAGGGAGCCTTTGCAGCGTGGGAATCGCGTTGGCAGCGTTGTATTGTTGTCCAAGGAGACTATTTTGAAGAGTTTTAATAATATTGTTACGCGCGAAGGAGACCGTTTATAACCCTTACGGATGAAGGGGACTGTTTACTTTAGGTCGCGAAGGTGAGCGCAAGAGCGGTCAGCTGGTTTATCAACTGAGCGTCGTTCTCTTCTTTCTTCTTCCACTTGGGACCGCAAGCACGTTCACTCGTCTTCGTTTTCTTCATGCGTAACATTCCTCTCGTCGCAGATGAAGCCCGCCGGGCGAGTCAATCCATGTGTCTTGACGTGAACAATTTCAAGCGGGCGACATGGACCACTTGTGTCTTGGCAGCTCTTCTACCACTCGCCGTGAGGCGAGCTATGTTATACGTGACTTCCGTGAGTCTGCTAAGAATCACAAACGGTCCATCGTAGGAGGCCAAAAGCTTTTGGAATAACCCGCGTTTCCGTACTGGAGTCCACAGCCAGACTAAATCACCAGGGCGATAGGTTACCGGACGGTGGCGAATGTCGTAGCGTACTTTTGATCTGTCCTGCGATGCCAAAGTGCGCAAACGAGCAATACGACGAGCTTCTTTGGCGAGGCAGAGAGTCTCGGCGACAGTGGGATTTTCGGGACTGCAGAAGGGGAAAACAGTGTCGATTGTGTACCGGGGTGGCCGTGCGTACAGCAGGAAGAAAGGGCTATAGCCGGTGGTCTCGTGCTTGGCGGTGTTGAATGCGTACGTGATAAAAGGCAGTACGTCATCCCAGTTCTTGTGGTCGGATGAAGCGTACATATATAGCATGTTTACAATTGTTCGGTTGGTACGCTCAGTAAGCCCATTCGTCTGTGGATGGTATGGTGTCGAGTGACGCAAGTGGGAATCACACAAACGAAGCAGCTCCTCTACGACGTCCGCGGTGAATTGTCGTCCACGTTCGCTGATGATCACGCGGGGCGGACCATGTCACAGGATCACATATTGGAGCAGGAATGTTGAAACGTCAGTGGCAGTTGCGGAGGGCACGGCCGCCGTCTCACAGTAGCGTGTGAGGTAGTCGACGCAAACAACTATCCAACGGTTTCCCTTGGCTGATTTTGGAAATGGGCCTACGAAGTCAATGCCCACTTGTTGGAAAGGCGTGCTTGGAGGCGGGATCGGCTGCAGAAGACCTGCTGGAGCAGTAGATGGCCGTTTGTGGCACTGACACTGCATGCAGCTGGCCACATACGTCTCAACAGATTGTCGCATTCCAGGCCAATAAAAGCGTTCCTGAATCCAATAAAGCATCCTCGCCGAACCCAGATGGCCAGACGTAGGGTCGTCGTGCATAGCACTCAGAATCGCTGTGCGAAGGCTCTCCGGCACCACTAGGAGAAAACGTGCGCCAGTGCTGAAAAAGTTCTTCTTATAGAGGAGTCCATCACGTACACAGAAATGGTTTGCTGTCGTCGAGGCGGTCGTAGCGGTGAAGAGCGGTGTTAATTTATTGTCTTTTCGCTGTTCGGTTTTGAAGCAGTCGAAGTCTGGAAAACGCGGCGACACAGAAGCCACGAGGTGATCGAAGTCGTCGGCGTCACAGTCCGTAGTACTAAGTGGCATATGCGAGAGACAGTCCGCATCCGCGTGTCGTCGACCACTCTTATAAGAGACGGTGAAGCTGTATTCTTGCAGTCGGAGCGCCCAGCGCGCAAGGCGGCCACAAGGGTCACGAAGATTCACAAGCCAACACAACGAGTGGTGGTCGGTGACCACTGTAAAGGGGCGTCCATACAGGTAAGAACGAAACCGCTGAACCGCAAATATTGCCGCGAGGCATTCTTGTTCCGTCACAGTGTAATTCTGCTCGGGCCTACTTAATGAGCGGCTTGCATATGCGATCACGTGTTCGCGGTCACCGTAGCGTTGAACTAGGACGGCACCAATACCTATGCCACTGGCATCCGTATGGAGTTCTGTCGGAGCTGAAGGACTGAAGTGTTGAAGAACTGGTCGTGATGTCAGCAGGAACTTCAACTGACGAAAAGAAGAGTCGCACTCCGGAGTCCACTCAAAGGGGGTGTCCTTTCGTAGCAGGCATGTCAGCGGATACGCAACGTCGGCGAATTTAGGAATAAATCGGCGGAAATAGGAACAAAGCCCCAGAAAACTACGGAGCTCCTTGACACAGCGCGGTGCACTGAACGCTTCAACGGCTGCTGTTTTCTGGGGATCAGGGCGGATGCCATCCTTGTCGACGAGGTGCCCAAGCACAAGGGTTTGGCGGTCTCCGAAGTGGCATTTCTTAGAGTTTAAAACTAGACCAGCGTTTCTGATGCAGTTCAGGACAATATCCAGACGCGAGTTATGTTCGCTGAAGGTGCGGCCAAAGATGACGACGTCGTCGAGGTAGCACATGCAGATGTTCCACTTCAAGCCACGCAATACAGTGTCCATAAATCTCTCGAAAGTTGCCGGAGCATTGCACAATCCAAATGGCATCACATTAAATTGGAAGAGCCCGTCAGGGGTTACAAAGGCAGTCTTCTCCTTGTCGGCAGGATGCATCGGAATTTGCCAATAGCCGGATCGTAAATCTACTGAGGAAAAGTAAGAGGCGGAATGAAGGCAGTCTATTGCATCATCAATACGTGGGAGTGGGTACATGTCCTTTTTTGTTACAGAATTCAAACGGCGATAGTCGACGCAAAATCTCCAAGATCCATCTTTTTTTTTAACAAGAATCACTGGAGCTGCCCACGGACTTGCTGACTCTTGTACGACTCCCTTTTTCATCATTTCGTGCACTTGTTCGTTGATAATCTGGCGCTCTGATGGTGAAACACGATATGGCTTTTGTCTAATCGGATTTGCCGAACCCGTGTTGATGGTATGGCGCGTTCGAGACGCAGGGATTGCAGGTATATTGTCCTTCTGCGCAAAGTCGAATACCGAAACGTGCTTCGAAAGCACACCTACTAACGCTCGGCATTCACTCGTGCTGAGTGATTTATTTACCATCGACAAAAGGGCCGTTTCCGAACTGTGGCCGTCAGGTTCTTCCGGCACATCTGTAAGTTCAGCCACTGATAAGGACGCGTGTTCCCTGGCGAAGGCTAATTTCATGCCGTCTGATAGTATAACGGGCTCCTTAGAACAGTTTACGGTCCATAAGCCAGTGCGTCCGCCTTTGATCGACACCACACAATGTGGCACCAAAACATTCTTCTTCATACAGTTAAAGTGCATCGGTTCTACGGTAGCTTCGAAGCAGTCGGAATCGGCGCCGCAACAGACAATGGGAACGCAAACGGTAGATGATGCAGGTATGACCGTATCACCACAAACACACAGTGTAGTTTCGCGATCTACAGGGTTCTCCAGGAGTCCTGATGGAATCCTACCACTTAAGAATACTTTTCCTGTGCAGCAGTCGACAGTAGCACCACACTCCCGCAAGAAGTCCATGCCGAGAATAACATCATGGGTCGACCGAGGAATAATTACAAACTCTGTCGTAATAACATGGCCTCCCAAAAATACGTCAGCACTACACACACCAATAGGTCGCAACAGCTCACCACTCACTCCACAGAACTTTGAATCTTCGTCCCATTTAAACAAAACCTTTCGCCCTAACACGTGTTTAAAAGAGACACTCATGACCGAAATTGTTGCGCCTGTGTCCACCAGAGCCATCACAGGGACATTATCTACAAGCACGCACACTTTGTTTTTCAGCATCAACACAGGAGGTATTTCTGTCAGTAGCACGTCTCCAGCGACCTCACCTCCATCGGCCGCGCTAGCTAGTTTTCCGGTGACGAAGGGGACGCGGTGCGACGCTGCGGTGAGGGAGAACGGGGAGCACGACGTTGCGGTGGGGGTGTCAAACTTCTGTCAGATGCTGGGGAGCGATTCCGGGAGCTGCTCGGCCAATAGTCGTCGCCAGACGATACGTGTGCTGGCCACGGGGCACCGTGTGGCCGTTCGGAGGGCCGAGAAAACTCTTGACGGCTGGCCATACCACGTGGTCATACGCTGGTTGCAAAACCGCGATATATGACCCGGGACACCACAGGAATAACACACCGGGAGAGGTCTAAACCTTGGGCGTTCGTCGATGAAGCGGATAGTATCATTTTCCCGTGTGTAGTGGGGGGTTGGTTCGTGGCGTGTGTCACGACGATACATCGGGCGTCGAGAAGGCGTGCGCTGAGTGCGTTGGTCATAGCGCGGAGTCGGCGGGCGTGTTGTAATCCTCGACTGTGGGGCTGCGCTGTACTCCACGGCCGCTGCGGTTACCATTGGTTGCCAAGGGGCCGAATGTGGTGCTGTCATAGCCTCACGTGACGTGTACACGCCATGGTGGTCAACAGTTGAATGCAACGACACTTCGCGGCGGGAAAGTTCCTCGCGGACAATCTGTCGGATGGTCGAAGGAAGGTCGAGGCAAGGACTCGTGTCCACACTGGCAACCGTCGTAACGTTTGCCAACCGACCAAACTTTGGCGCAATCCGACGCATCTTGAGCGTTTCAAAAGTTCTGCAGTGCCGAATGATGTCGGACACAGAACTGAGGCTCTCCTTTCCAATTAGAAAATTGTACACATCCTCAGCCACTCCTTTCAGCAAATGCCCAACTTTATCTTCTTCCGACATGCGAGCATTGACCACCTTGCACAGCTTTAACACTTCTTCGATGTATGTTGTGCATGTCTCACCTGGTAGCTGCGCCCGTTACGACAGTGTCTGCTCCGCACGCTTCTTTTTGGCGACTGAGTCCCCAAAACACGCCTTTAACTCGTCAACAAAATGTTCCCACGTCGTAAGCGCGTCCTCGTGGTTCTCATACCACACGAGGGCGGTACCGGTCAGGGAGAACACCACATTGGTGAGCTGAGCGGTTGCATCCCACCCGTTGGATTTGCTCACTCGTTTGTAGTGGACGAGCCACTCGTCGACATCTTCCCCCGCTTTGCCTCCGAAGGTGGGTGGAACTCGGTAGTATGGCAGCAGACTGCTAGGCGCTGCCCTCGGAGTGGCTCCTTCTTCTGGCATGTCGAAGATGGTCACGGCTGATGGCGGGAGGCCGGCAAGTCGACGGCTTCGACGAAGCTGCGGCAGTGATGGTTCCGTTGTTGTGAGCGATACCCCGCACCTCCACCACTTTGTTACGCGCGAAGGAGACTGTTTATAACCCTTACGGATGAAGGGGACCGTTTACTTTAGGTCGCGAAGGTGAGCGCAAGAGCGGTCAGCTGGTTTATCAACTGAGCGTCGTTCTCTTCTTTCTTCTTCCACTCGGGACCGCAAGCACGTTCACTCGTCTTCGTTTTCTTCATGCGTAACAATATGTACCGATTGGATCAATAGATTCTGTTTACCAGACCCGGTCTCATTACTTTACAAACAAACCCTGTATAGGCACCCTGCACTGGCCAGAGGACACTGTAACTCTTTGATTTATCATTCTAGTGTTCACGCCAGCTGGTAGAGTGCTGAAAAAAAAAAATGAAACAACCTTCCAAACACCAAGAGACATTTGTATGAGTGTTACTCTCGGGTTTGCCCAGTCCGACGCTCAAGCTTGGCAATTTGTACTCATGCTGCAGTACTCAACCACCCTTGACTTGTGATAAGCACTTCGAAGTGTCATTGCAAATCTTAATTGCGTCCCTTCAATTTTGCATTTTCCACTTGCTAGGCTGTTTTGGTGTTACTGTCAGTATGGAAAGCTTCAGTACAAGGTGCCTGTATGGAAGCTTCAGCAGTTATTGCACCAGCATTCATTATGCCCTATGCAGTCATTTCTGATTTCACCTCCATATATTCCCAATGTCCTGCTGCCAATATATGAATAGGAAAGAGAAACAACAAGCATGCATCAAAGCTTGTGCTGCTGCACTGTGAAACTGCATCAGAGCACTAAGCATCTGGTGACTATGCTTTGAGCAAAGCACACATCTGCATTATGGTTGTCTCCAAACAAGGAAGACAGTGAACAAATGTAACATCCCTTGACAAGTAACCCTTGCCATCACTGAAAAGGTTCACCTGCTGGTTCGTAGAGATTGTTAGGTCGTTTAAGATCCATTTACATAATTGCTGCACAACCTAGTGCCAGTTCTGGCTGTTTTTTAAATAATTTTGACACTGGAGTCGAACATTGTCATGCCACTACAGCCATGCTTCTTATCCTGGCATGTGCAGTGAACACAAGGAAAGATGAATTCAGACCTGTTAAAACCTCATGAAGGTTGCGCTTGGCTGAATGTGGCTTCTGTAGGCTTGTAATAACTGGGTAATATGGCTGCATTGATAGGCACAACCCAGAAATGAAATAGCAGCACACATAAAATCCACATTTCCACATCTCAGTAAAGTTTAAGTAATGAACAATATGAAGACAAAATGTCTCATGTTCTTTCTTTTCTTTAATTTTCTAGTTTTCTTATGTGGTGAATGTCTGTTTTCACACAACTGCACCAGTGTGAAGACATTAGTCTTACCCATAGACCATGTAGGGGGTCTTCTGCAGGAATTGTGGTCAGGAATTGCGGTCCCAAGTGCATGCAATTAATGTAGTGACCTATTATGCGAGACCAACTAGCCCGAATTTCTGTTTTAGTGTGATGACTGTGCACAACTACAGTGCATAGGTAACTCGCCCTTTTTGCTATTCTTGGGCAAAACAGCATTTAAACAGTGGCAGAATTGCCAAGACACTTATCTCCCAAGGAGATATCACTGGGGGAGATTGTGAAGAGTAATACCTGGATATCGTCCTTTGAAATAATATGGTGTCAGTTCAGCAACTTTCCTGTATCACCATGCATTAAAATATTTGCTATTGCATAGCTGTCACATTACATGAAATCTTATTTTTCCAACATCAGCTAAACAAGGCTGTTTTCTGGAGCTTGCATGATGAAGTAAAGCCACCCATACACAGCATTCACTACCTTTCTTAGCTTTGCACAGTGAACTGCCACACATGGTGCTAGGTAGTATGAAACAATGTTTAATATTGCCTAGCACCTCCATTTATGCAAGGCACATTGCATAGTGTCAAGCCAGATATGCCCAGTCCTTGGAAGGGGCACCAAATTGCGAGTGCTACAACTGTGTGGATCTATATGGCCGCAGGGAGCAGCACTGCATTGCCCAGCGCAGCAGGTGGAAGCTGCCGGGTGCCTTTAGATGAAGCTGGCCTACTTTGGGATGGCATCTGCCTGGCCTTCTTGCTGATGCAGAAGCGGTTGTTCACCTCCTATTACTTCCATCATCTCATCATTGAGATCTTGGCCCAGCAGCAGCTGGCCTCACGGGGAGCCGAAATGATACACGAGATTCAAATGAAGGATGTGCAAGTAAGTTCTGGCAAGCACAAAACTTATGCTGTGTGTACTACTGTGTGCCTGAGCAGCAGCGAGGATTCGTCTCTGCTGTGTGCAGTGCAGTATGCTATTTTTGTTATGGCAATGAGCCATCTTTGTGGAGCACCTATGACCAAGAAAATTGCCCCTTGCTTTGCTATGCCAGGAATGATGGAAGTGCATGTGAAATGGAGGGTGCCGTCACATCTGGTTGGTAAAGGTGGTTGCAGTGGAACAGCTGCCTTTGCCCTAGTGTTTTTGAAAAAGATTGCCTTCAAACACCAAATCGAATGTTCAGTAATTTTCATGTAAAGGGCAGAAAGGGCAAAAAAGAAAAGCCTCAAACAATGTCACTTTATTTGCAAGTGGAGGTTGATCAGCCTAAGCTCAATTGTGTTGCTCATGAATGAGAGTTTTTTTTCCCCTTGAGGTTCACATGCCAAAACCATGAAGCAGTTAATTGAGAGACAGTTAAAAATGTGCCACAATTTCTGCAACTACAGAAATGAAAACCCAGTGGGAAATACAGACAATCTGATTCACCTCATGAAGTCCCATCAGCTCTTATCTGCGATTGAAAATCCTGTTACATCCTCTTAAAAGTAGATATATCTGCACAACACCCCATGCCATTGAAGTGATCGGAACATGGTGCGTGGGCTCCACCAGACTCAATGTTTAAAAAAATTTTGTTCGCTTGGAAAAAAAATGCACAAATTTTGGTTGTCGAAAACACTTTTTCGCCAGTTTTGCGAATTGTGAACTTTAAGTGCGCATAAAGAAGCAATAGTACACTTCTCCATCACAATATTTTTTTCCCACAAAGGACAAGTATTTTATTACAGTTGGCTGCGGAAGTAATTTTGAGAAAAAAAATAGCAAACATGGTAAATGGACTGAAATACCTGTAATTCAAAATTTTATTGCTCTAGACTAATTAAAGTGAGCATAATAAACCTCGGTGCACATGAACTTTTAAGTTTTCACATTCTTTAGAAAAAATTTTTGTTGCTTTGTCAAGCACCATTATATTTAAGTATAGCACTTAAACATAAGTGGTTTGCCAGAAGCACCAAAATTTGAAAATAGTTTTCTAAAAAATGCCATCTTTAATTTTTTGGAAAATCACTGGTTGAAGTCAAGGACGTTGTCTACCATTGTGCATAAAAAAAATGTTGCATTATTTGAGTACCAAACAAGGTACAATGCGTCAAATGTGACCACGCTCAGCCTAGTGGCTGCGCCGCTGGTATTGTGCTGCAAGTCACATGCAGGTCGTTCAAAAATAATTTTTTCGACATACTTATAAAGAAGCCCCCAAAAAATAAGAATAAGAAAAGAGAAAAGAAACGCACTGCCGGGTTGCATGGTGCCTCAAGCTTTGTCTTCCGATCCGGCACTTAGCAATCTTTAGCAGGCGATCTGCGATCAGTGCGGCTTCGATTGTAAGCGGAGTCCACCTGCGCGTGACACCGAAGTTCGCAGAGTGAATGAGATTAGGAACATAGAAAGTGAACTGTGAAAGCTGTCAGGGTGTCAACAAGGTATATTATACATCAGGTCTGCCGTTAGTTTTTCTGAGGACATCTCCAGTGCATGACGCATGTTTCTTCCTTCGCTGTGATGGCTGAAGCCCCAAAGTATAGCCTGAAACACAGTTTGTGCTGACTACCTGCACAGACGCAGGAAGAAAATTTTTTATCAGCGGAACTCTTGTAGCGTAAAGGACTTGGGCTTTGTTCAAGTAAGGCAACACCTGCCTGATATGAGTGTTCCTGTTCGAGAAACTGATTTTTTCTGCGGGAACTGTGTCAATCGCTTCAAGGCACTGACCGCGGATTCTTCAACTTCCCCGGCTCGTGATCACACGCTGACAAATGAGGATGCATCGACACTGGTTGAAACATCTGGAAATGATGTTTCATCTGAGTCTGAGGAGGCATCTACGTCACAGGAAGTGTTCGTTGCAAAACAAGCTGCCTTTGAAGAGCTCAACAGGTATGTGCGGTGCCCAGAAGTTTCGCCACTAAAACCTCCACATTCTATTAAAAGAAAACACCAAAGCTCATATGGCATGCGAAACGAAGGAGAATTTGAGAATGCTCTCAAGAAGAGACTTAGGTCCAGTTTATCGGCAGCATATGACACAGAAAGCCAGCCTGTGACATGAAGGACAGAAAGCTGCAATACCTGTTCTGACTAGCTGAACAACTTACAGCAAGCCTGTGAAGCTTTGGAGTCGTTCAGTGAGCATTGTTGTTTTTTAACTTTGCTGCCAAAGTCGCTTGACATCAAAGATCTTGATACAGCATGTTATTCCAACAGCGACATGCTGTATGATCGTTAATCCAGAAAGTACAAAGAAAGTCATGGTGTGTGGTCCGACCCTGTCCCTATACAAGAAAAAGGGTAGACCAGAAAGATCTCGAAGCATCATTGGACTATTACACTGAAGATTAGTTTAATTGTAGCCAGCCAAGCCCAAATAAGAAGGATGTGGTTCACGTTATATTGGATGGCAAGAAAGAATTTATTGCGAAATGTGAAATGACGTGTTCTATACGTGAAGCTTACCACATTTTTAAGGAAGCTCATCCTGACACTGCAGTCGGTTGGACTAAGTTCTACTCTTTGCGACCGAAATGGGTCACACCCACGTCGACACAAGAAGCGCGTGTCTGTGTTTATTGTGCTAACATAAAATTGGCAGTATGTGTGCTGGAAAAGAGCTCCGATCAGAAGAAAAGTACCGAAGACTTTCGCAACCTTTGCCTGTACAATCGCTTTTGCTTGAAGTGCGAACTTGGAGAGTGTCCAGTGTGTGTGACGGTCAGAGCTCTCACATTGACTGACCTTAGAATTCCTGAAGATGAAGAAATATTATATGCGACTTGGGAGAAAGGCGACAATAAAGAGAGTCTACCCCGAGTGCATTCCTGGAGCACCTTCAGACATACCTAAAGAAATGGATAAGCCACAACTACATCAGGTGCATTCAAGGTGAAGCAATCAGTAAAGAAAAAAAGTCTATGCAGAAAGCAAGTGTTCTTCTGCATTTTTTGCAGACAACTGGACAGTCATGCTACCAGACGAAATTCAGTCTCATCACTGGAGTAAAAGTCAAGTTACCATATTCACCTGTGTGACCACGACCCAGAAAGGGGCACACAGTTTTGCTGTCATAAGCAATGACAGGTGCCATGACTCAGCCCATGCATGCTATGCAGTGGCTAAGGTGCACGAATGGCTTTAAAAAAAAATTAATTAAATTATGGTGTTTTACGTGCCAGAACCACTTACTGATTATGAGGCACGCACGAATGGCTTGAAGAGCACATCGCAGTGTACGCTCATATTACTTATGTCAGTGACAGTGCTTCTGCTCATATCAAGAACAAATTTCAAATTCATGAATTGAAAAACAACCGGTACGCATTGGCAAAGTGGTTATTTTGCGCTTCTGGACGCTGGAAAAATGCCTGCAATGAAATCGGAGGCATTGTGAAGCACCAGGTGACGCTACACAACCTTCGGAATCCTGCCTCATCTGCCATCAACTCTGCTTCTGATATGGTGCAAGTTCTGACTTCTAATCTCCCAAAGGTTTCATTAATTTACGCTCCAAAATCTGACATTGAATCTTTCAGGCGATTGAAGGCAAGAGAATGGGTTGCGGTTCCTGCGAGGCCTGGTATTCAGTCGTGGCATATGTGGGAGTGCAAGCGCAGCCATAACTCCGAACTGCAGTTGTTCGTGGCAAGAACAGTTGCTTTGAATAAGCAACTTCTTCAGCAGTGAAATCAAATGTTGCATGTTCTCAAAAAGGTGCAAGACCAGATTAATATAACCCCATGGCAACACTACTGTCAGCCTTCTTCCTCGGCCACACTGACATACAACAAGCGCAACTATGCAGTTAAAAAAAGGTTTACGCCTACACAGGACAGCATTGCTTTTTGGCAGCGTTATATTTTGACAATGAATATTACGTTGAATGAGTTCTTGCATAGCTCAACAAATCAGAACACACGAAATTTGTGTTGCGGCCACTAGGCTGAGTGTGGTCACATTTGACGCTTTGTAACTTTTTTTGGTACACAAATAATGCAATGTTTTTTACGCACACTGGTTGACTACATCCTTGATTTCAACCAGAGTGATTTTCAAAGAAATTAAAAATGGGCTTTTTCAGAAAACTATTTTCAAATTTCGATGTCTTTGGCAAACCATTTATGTTCAAGTGCTTTTCTTAAATATAATGGCGCTTAACAAAACAACGAAAATTATTTCGAAAAGAATGTGAAAGCTTACAAGTTCATGTGCACCGAGTTTTATTATCCTCACTTTAATTAGTTCACAGCAATAAAATCCTGAATTGCAGGTATTCCGGTCCGTTTACCATGTTTGTGATTTTTTTTTCTCAGGATTCCTTCCGTAGCCAACTGTAATAAAATATTCGTAAGGTAGCATTCCACTTGTTCCTTATGGGGAAAAATATTGTGATGGAGAAGTGTACTATTGTTTCTTTATGCGCGCTCAAAGTTCACGATTCGCAAAACTGGCGGAAAAGTGTTCTTGACGGCCAAAATTTGTGCATTTTTTTTTTCAGGAGAACAACATTTTTTTTCACAAAACTAAGTTCAGAATCTTTGTTCTGGGCCCAAAACCTGCGCCTAAAGTAAATTTCATCAAAATCGGGATTGGTGACCAAGACCACCTGTTCATTCTTATCTGGATTCACCCATAATACTTTTTTCAGCCGCTAGATCCCATGAAAAAAAGTAAATGTGCGAGGCGTGCATTATCGAAACATGTCTGCCCGCCATGGCAGCTTCACTGCAATACTCCCCTCACCCTGTCTCCTGTGAAAACACCGGCGTGCACTCAGTTTCTCATTTCGGTACCAGCTAATCTTCTCTGGGGCCATCGCACGTGGCATTCACAGCTATTGCCACCAAAAAAATTGCGATAAGCATTCTCACCTATCCGATTTATAGCGTGTAGTGCCATTGGTAGCATACTTCATGCTTTTATTAGGCGATAATCCAAATGCACCTCTGTTCCCTGCTGCCAAGCGGCACGATGTGGGCATCATGTTTCGCTTCAGCAGCATCCAGTGTCAACCACCCGCTTGATTTCCTTACGGTTTCGCATCACCCTCTTAAAACACCATGCAATAGAAAAACAACAAAACGTGTCTCAGGCCTCCACAGCACCACCAGCTCGGTGCACGTCGGCATCTCATGCCGCAACGATCTGTGTGAGGCTTCGCGTTACTTAGATATCAACAATAGTTGACTCTGTCAAATTTTTTGTTACCTCAGATCATACGTTTTCCCAGTTAGCAAATTTTTTATCTTGTTTTTTTTCCCCCCCAAAATGTATGAACAAGGTTCTACTGTAGTATGCCTGATGTTTGGTTAAATCGGGTAATAAGAAATATTGATTATCAAGTTCTCAAATCAAATGCAAAGTGAAAAGCAAGAACTGTTCAATTTGCCAGGCAAATTCTTACAATGTCTGTCCCTTTTATAGTTATTTTATTTAGTATAAATCAGCAACTGAGCAGCTTGTAGAACTTGCACTGGTCATTCACACAGGAACAAAGAGCAGCGGAGAGAGACATCATGGAAAAAATAAAACGGAAGATGGACAAAATTCGTGCGAACCAGCACAAAGTTAGGGCTGGTGAATATGTTGAACCCGAAACACACTTTCAAGGTAAGTGCTTTTTCTTTCTTTTTTGGGAGGTTTACCGCAACACATCTAGTAAAATATTAATAGAAAAACTTGGTGCCCTTCTACTCTGTGAAGAAGGATGACCGGCGAAGCTGTGTATGTGGGCTCCTTAATGGCAAACTGCACCTTCACCACAGGCCAGCCCGGCATTTCACTATCTTCGGGATCTGCCCTCATACGGGGAGTGCTGAACGCCTGCTTCACCTCCGCCACAAATTAGCCCGGTATTGCACTATCTTCGGGTTTGGCCACTGTATGGGGAGTGCTTAACGCCTGCTTCACCTCCGCCGCGGGTTGGCCCGGCATTGCACTATCTTTGGGATCGGCTCGCATCTGGGGAGCTTTTGTCTCCTTCACTTCTGCCGTGGGTAGGCCCGTTATTGTATTGTCTTCAGGATCCGCCCACGTGAGGAGTGCTTAACACCTGCGTCACCTCCGCCGCAAGTCAGCCTAGCGTGGCACTAGCTTCTGGATTTTTTTTCTACATGCGGACACGATAATGGGCAAAGTAGTTTAACAGCTTCGCTCTAAAATGAAGATGGGCGGGGATATAGCCTTGTGTGACACAGGTACTGAAACAATGCATTTGTGCATTTGTTGTGTGCTATCCAATGGGCATATAATCCTCTGGAGCATAAGATTCCTTGAGCATCTTGTGTCTAATATCTCGAATGCCAGGACTCAGCCACAGATAGTGATGAATGTTGTGGGGTCTCAAACATGCTCTCAGGACAAAGGAATGACAACACAGTAGTGCAAACAATCAAAAGGGCATTTACTGCAGCTTTCATACACTAATGCCTGCTAGGCGAATTACTTCCCATTGAACATGCCGATACGCACACAACAAATTGAGGAAACCTGACTCACCATGACTAGATAGCGAGCGGATATGGTCGCTCCCTAACTGGACATCAATGCCTGTTCGTTAGCGTGTGCAGTCATGCGAACGACATTGTGCTCGAACGATCGTGTTTGTCCATCCCGGTGTCCTGCTCCTAAGCCTTTTGCAGGATGATCTCATGAGCGGTGGGCAAGCGTGCAAAATGTCTATGCAACTCACCAACCCCAAGCCAGAGAGGAAGAGCCTACTTCCTTTTGCGCCCCAGTAACCCCTCCATTAGGAGGCATTAGCGGTGCAACACTCGTGCCATCTCTCGTAATGTGTTGCAACTACACTGACCACCGTTGGCGCTTAGCTATGCAGAGAAGCCAGATTACAGGTGTCGCGACAGCCATGCGGGGAGAACATCAGGGAACATGTGACAGTCTAGCGTCCCCACAATGCTCATCGTAGATGCACAAGCCAGTCAATTCGAGCAAGTTGTGCTGCTTTCAAGTGGCCAATATGTATCTAAGACAACAAAGTGTGTTTGTTGGGGGAAAGGGGAGGCTGAGTGTATCATTTACTCCTGTAATTAAAGTAATCACTGCTTAGCCATTTTACATAGTCGTGTTTAATTGGACCAGTTTAGTTTTTGTTTCTAACTGGAGTGGAAGTCTGCTAAGTAAGGAAGATTCCCAATATCAAGTTTTTGTAATGCACGGCTTAGAAGTCCAAACACAAGTAATGTGCAAGGAGCACGATTTTGCAGTGCATTTGTTTCACCTTCTTTGTTGTCTTGTGAAAGAGGCATCACGAGTTTATAAATGCTTCGTGAGCTTTTAGTGAACCTATTAATGTTACTGCAAAGTGAACATGCATACAATGTGTAGTAGATGTTGTGTGTATGTGATGCAGACAGTGTTATGATACTGAACGCAAAATTCAAGTTCTCATGAGTGTGCCCATCACTGGACCTGAATGTAAACTTAGCTGGGAAATATAGCATGGAATATGAAGACAACTTCCTTTTTCTATACCCACTGTTGCTGTGTCTGTACAAGACACTTGGCAATCCGCTTCAATATTGCATTGGGGAACCAATTCTGTTTACATAGTCGCTGTATCATGCATAGCATCTTAAAGCACAGAGTGTTATTTGTCTTCTTTTCTTTTCTTCTTGTACAGTCTAGTTAAATACCGTATTTACTCGCATAATGATCACACTTTTTTTCCCGAGAAATATGCGCAAAATTGGGGGGCGCATTCATTATGTGGGTAAAATTTTGAGTTGTCTTTTTTTTCTGTGGCCACCACTAATGAAGTCAGTTTCGCCCGAAATGCGAACCATCGATTGCGAAAGCAAATGTGTTGACAACAATACGAAGTAAGGATAGTAGTTTTATCGGCCATATAAACTTGCCAACATTGGCTTCAATGCAAACTGAGCGGCGAGAATGCAGCACGCACAAAGGTATGAGCTGCCATCAACTCAGCCCCTGACGTAGATCGCTTTGAAGATAGGGCACACTGTGGCCGCGCAATGCGCAGTTGCTGGCTGCTGGAGTAAGAACCCACGCACCCCTTTCCCTCCCCTCCGCCCCGGCGCCATGCGTGAGACGGAAGACAGTGTGTTTCCTTTCCACCTTCCTCCCTTGTATGTGATAGATTGAGCCGCGATCGTCGATGCCTCTCAGGCTCTGTTGTGCAATGCGCAGTTGCTGCCAGAGTACAACGCCGCCATCCCCCCCTCGCCCCCTCCCGTCCTCCCTGGGGCCTTTTGCGTGACAAAAGACAGCACGCAAGATGGAGCCACGATCGTCAGCTTCCCTCGCATGTTTTCACTCACACCTACACCATGCGGCGCTCAGCGACGACAATGACGACGGCCAAAATGTGCCTGTAGCGTCCATATAATTGCTATCGCAATAAAAGTAGGAGACGTGTTACAATTCGACATCCGACACGGTGTCGGACACAATCGCACACGCCAAACGCCATATCAGACTCCGAATCATACGGTGCGCTTCCTACTTCACGGCAGCAAGTTCAGGGTGTGATCATTATGCAAGAAAAAGGGAAAAAACGTACTTCCTAATTGGAAAAGTAGGGGCTGCATTCATAACACGAGTGTGTTCATTATGCGAGTAAATATGGTATACCTGTCTAACTTCTTAGTACTATTTTGGTTCGATTAGTGTTTTCAACTCGTTTTAATGGTTTGACACACCTGATGCATATGCCTTTGGCCAAGAAAGAATACAGTTGCTAACCAATCATTCAGACCTGCTCAATTATTCGATCATGGCCTTAGTAGTACTACATACCCCACGGTGAAACTTGAGACGCCATGTGATGTTTTCATAGATTTTTCAGACATGACCCTGGTGCATGAACATTGTACCTGTGACACATTTGTGGCCATTTCGATTACTGTCAATACACTCACTTTCATTGGCAAGGTGATTTCTCTGAATAGTAAGCTGTTGGGCTAGTGTGGCTAGTGAGCCGAGGCCTTTCTTCCTTTCATTCTCCTGGGACATGGTGTAACCATGGCCAGTCTCCAAATTAGCTGCAACAATATGTCACGCTCAAAACTGCCATTTTTCATTAGCACTGCTTAAACAAAAATGTTTGCCTGTTGTGGCTTTATCCCATTGTGTGTGACAGTTGACCACATGCAAGAGGTAAAAAACTTGGTAATAGGTCTGAAGGTGGCCAGTGCCAACACGTCAAGTTTGCTAAGGTTTCATTCACTGTTCTAGTTGCTTCCAACAGACTGTTCGGGATTGTGGAATGCGAATTCAGTAAGGTGATCCTTGAAGTGACTAAGTGGGACTTGTACAGCTCACTACATCTCCACTACATCTCCAGGCTTCGAGTGGCACCTGACACTGGCAAAAATGCCTAGAGCCAGTGGGGCTATACTAATCCAGGTAAAACCAAATTAGGAAGGCCCACGAAGCTTCAAACAGAAAACATTCCCTCACCAGAACAGGAATTGGCCTCCCTGGTGCAATATTCGGCCACTACCTCCCCCATGACTCCTTTAATCAATTGGGCCCTCAGTCTCCAGCAGCTGCGGAGCACCTGACCAAGGCGGCAGTCAGATCTGTAATGCAGCAGAGAGTGCTAAGAATCTCTGGACCCGGACAGGCCGCCAGTGGAAACTAACCCTGGCAATGCTTAACACCCAAAGCTTCTCGAGTGAAGCTAGCCTGGCAGAATTATTTGGGGAACTATCGGGTATTGTTTGGGGTATCATTGGCCTTAGTGAGGTTAGAATAACTGGTGAGGCTTATATGCAGTGCTGACTAATGGCCACATCTTCTGCTATAGAGGACTTCCAGATGAGAAACAATATGGAGTAGGATTACTGATCCATAAGGACATAGCGGGCAACGTTGACAAATTCTACAGCATTAATGAGAGGGTAGCATTAGCCGTAACAAAACTTAATAAGAGGTACAGATTAAAGGTAGTGCAAGCCTATGCCCCAACCTTGAGTCATGACGATGATGAAATAGATCAGTATTATGAAGATGTTGAATTAGCAATGAGAAAAGTGCAAACTCAGTATACAGTAGTAATGGGCAACTTCAATGCAAAAGTGGGGAAAGAGCAGGCTGGTGAACAAGCAATTGGCAACTACGGCATCGATTCTAGGAACACTAGAGGAGAGATGTTAGTAGAATTCGCCGAAAGGAATAAGCTGCGAATAAGGAACACCTTATTCACGAAGGGCAGCAACAAAAAGTGGACCTGGAAAGGCCCTAATGCTGAAACAACAAATGAAATTGATTTCATACTTTCTGCCAATCCCAGCATAGTGCAGGATGCAGTAGTGTTAGGTAGGGTAAAGTGCAATGATCATAGTGGAATGCATAATGTAACCGCGCAAAACAACAAAGGACAAAGAAGGAAACACACAGGACAGGTGCGGATATGTTTCCTTCTTTGTCCTTTGTTGTTTTGCGCGGTTACATGATGCATTCCAATATCGACCACCAACTAGCCCGCCTATCCCTGTTAAAAATGATCATAGGTTGGTGAGGCCTAGGATTCACCTCAATTTGAGGGGAGAAAGAGTAAAATTTGTCAAGTAGAAACAGCCCAACATAGACACAGTAAGAGTAAAAGCAGACAAATTCAGCCTGGTACTTGCAAACAAATATGCAGCCTTAGAAAAGAGAGATGAAGACGACATAGAGGTAATGAATGAAACCGTAACCAGGCTGCCTTCAGAAGCAGCAATTGAAATGAGAAGTAAGGCACCAAGGCAACCAGTAGGCAAGCTGTCCCAAGTAACAAAGAAACAACAAAAAATGAGTGTCCAACTGGAGAAATAAGATTCCTGGAACTGAAGAAATTCATGGAACTGCCAAACTGATCAACAAGAAGAAAATAAGGGATATTCAAAATTATACTGGGAGAAAGACTGAGGAAGCACTAAAAGATGGACGCAGCATGAAATCAGTGAGGAGAAAACTTGGCATAGGACAAACCAAGATGTATGCACTGAAAGATAAGCAGGATATCATCATCAGCAATCTCGAAGGTATAGTAAAAGCAGCGGAAAAATACTATACTGACCTGTGCAGTACCCAGAGGAGCCACGATACCTCCATTCGAAGTAGTAATGAACAGGTTAAAGAGGCTCCTTTTATAACTAGGGATGAAGTTAGAAGGGCCTTGCAAGACGTGAAACGGGGAAAAGTGTCAGGAAAAGATGGAATAACAGTCAGTTTAATCAAAAATCGCCTGTGTACTTAAGTTTAGGTGCACGTTAAAAAACCCTAGGTGGTCGAAATTTCCGGAGTTCTCCACTACGGCTTGCCTCATAATCAGAAAGTGGTTTTGGCACGTTAAACCCCATAATTTAATTTAATTTTTAATCAGAAATGGAGGAGACATAATGTTTGAAAAACTGGCGACCCTTATACGAACTGTCTATCAACTTCAAGGGTCCCAGAGAATTGGAAGAATTCCAAAATTATACTAATCCACAAAAAGGGAGACATTAAAGAATTGAAAAATTATGGGCCCATTAGCTTACTTCCAGTATTGTATAAAATATTCACCAAGATAATTTCTAATAGAATAAGGGCAACATTTATTGGCTATACAATACTTATTCTGACTACATGTATATTGAATTCAGTCTACTCTACAATGGATCATATCCATGTCATCAATCATGTAATAGAGAAATCCGCAGTGCAAAATCAGCATCTATATAAGGCTTTCATAGATAATGAAAAAGCATTTTATTCAGTAGAGATGCCAGCAGGCGCAGAGGCATTACGTAATCAAGGAGTACAGGATGCTTCCATAAATCTTAGAAAATGTCTGCAGATTCCACAGCTACCTTAAAGGGACCCTGAAACGATTTTGACGATTTTCTACAAACATACTGAGTCGTTAGAGTAGGTCCTTCTGATCATTAATTGATGCATCTAAGTGCTCCGCGTAAAGCGTGTAATTTATTATAAGGTTTTAAAAATGCACATCGCTGCCGATCGCAGCACACTGCGCGGTGGAATTTTAAGCCACCCCTACCCATAAGACGTTAATCACCCACATGACGTCAGTGGGGCGAGCTATCCGATTGGCTGACCAGGGCGTGTGATCGATAATTTTTCCAACTTTATGGTAAACAAATGATGTTCGTAATAGCTGCAATGTTAGTTAATTTGTTTTTATAAAAAGAAAGTAACATAAAGGGAACAGAAACAGAAAACAGTAACAGAAAGTAACATAATGCACAAGAACAATTTTTCAGTACAGTTAAGGACTTCTGGCACACAGCAAGTGTCATCTGCTTGTGTTGCAACGTGCGCCGTCTTTGACAAGAGCTCCACCGTCTGTGTCGGTCTGTTTTTTGGCGAGCGCTATGATCGACTTTGTTGCCTTGTGGACTGCAAACGTAGCGACTGGCAATATGTCAAGCTGCGACATCGTGTCCCTCTGCAAGCCAGTAGACGAGTGGACTGGCTGCAGCGCATCGGACTGCCATTATCCGATCGGCGCCAGGATTTGCACGATTGCGGCCGTCACTTTACACCGGAAGTTTACTAACGCAGTAGCATTTCGCGAGTCCGGTATTAGGGTAAACGCAAGGGGACAGGGTCTGACCGTGTCCCCTTGCGTGTCGTTTTATGGGATGAACAGAAGTGCAAGTGTGGATGGTCTGCATGGTGCAGCCACCTGGTGGCATAGAGCTCAAACAAACACAGTAGCAGTAACAAAATGTATTCTTCTTTGCTGCTGGTGTAAATTTTTCATGGGAGGGTAATCATTAACACGTTTTTGTAAATGTTTAAAATGTTTTGCCCTTGGTTAGAGCAACATTAGCTCTTTCTTTGGCTGGTTAAGCTCTGCGCCAACGGGTGGCTGGACTGTGGAGACCGATCAGGCAGCTCACGTACGTCTACGCTAAAGTTCCTTCATAAGCTTGAGTTTATGCCTCCACCGTTCCGTCGAAATTTTCAGCGAGTGTGTGGTTACCGGAATACCAGATACGTTCGGCGCTGCGACAGAAGATTCGCAACGTACGCTACTTCGATAGCTCTTGCTTGGGGTTGATGGCTAAGCGGCTAGCAGAGAGGTTTTGCCCGGGTGGGGGCGGGCTCCAAAACAATCGGAAGTGCATGATGCAACGTCGCATTGTGGCGCAGAACCAATGAAGGCAGAGCTTAGCCGCAATCGCTCGGCGAACGAGTTGATGGAAAAGCATGGCTAGGGAGGAGGGTAACTTGTAATTGCTTGTAGCTCCATTAATACGTAATGCTTCATTTAAATTGTGGTGCGAATGTTCTACTTAAGCTCTACCCTACGCGTCTACAAAATTTGTCCCAACCGTTTCAGGGGCCCTTTAATTCACCACAAGTAGGAAGATACCTATAAAGAAAGACATCAGACAAGGAGACAAAAACTCTCCAATGCTATTCACTGCGTGCTTGGAAGTATTCAAGCTATTAAACTGGGAAGACTTAGGAATGAGGATCAACGACAAATATCTCAGCAACCTTCAGTTTGCAGATGACATTGTCCTGTTCAGCAATACTGGGAACGAGTTACAGCAAATGATTGAGGACCTTAACAGAGAGAGTGTAAGAGTGAGGTAGAAGAATAATATGCAGAAGACAGATAATGATCAGTAGCCAGACAAGAAAACAAGAGTTAAGGATCGCAGCCAGCCTCTAGAGTCTCTGAAGGAGTGCATTTACCTAGGTCAATTACTCACAGGGAACCCTGATCGTGAGAAGAGAATTTATGGTAGAATAAAAATGGGCTGGGAGCGCATACGGCAGACGCTGTCAGCTCCCGACTAGAAGCTTACCATTGTTATTGAAAAGAAAGGTGTACAATCAGTGTACATTACTGGTGCTGACATATGGGCACAAACTTGGAGACTGACAAAGAAGATTGAGAACAAGTTAAGGACCGCACAAAGAGCGATGGAACAAAGAATGTTAGGCGTAACATTAAGAGACTGAAAGAGCGGTGTGGATCAGAGAGCAAGTGAGGATAGCCAATATTCTAATTCACATTAAGAGATCAAAATGGAGCTGGGCAGGTCATGTAGTGCATAGGTTAGATAACCGGTGGACCATTAGGGTTACAGAATGGGTGCCAAGAGAAGGGAAGCGCAGTCAAGAACTGCAGAAGACTTGGTGGGTGATGAAATTAAGAAATTCGCAGGCGCTAATTGGAATCGATTGGCACAGGACAGGGGTAATTGGAGATAGCAGAGAGAGGCCTTCGTCCTGCAGCGAACATAAAATAAAATGATGATGATGATGATGATGATGATTAGGATTATGATTAGGATGGGCTAGTTGGTTTGACATTATATATTGCAAAGGGGAGTGCAGAAGTGTTGCGGGAAAAGGAGACCAAGACAGGAAAGATGCTCACTTGCAACTAAGTTTATTTTGAGAAACAGACCACCAGGAGTGTTATTGTGCATGCACTGACATTTAATGCTGAGAAATCAGCCTTCCAGGGGCTGTGTGGCTGCAAAGACTGATACCAAAGAGATCTTGGTTGACTTGGCACAACCATTGCAGCTTACAATCACTGACTTGACATGTACGGTGATTGTTTCTGATGAAACAGCACGGCTTAAATTTAAAGTCTTAAAGTCCAAGATGGCTTAACCTAAAATGAAGACTCGCTGGAATTTAACGATGATACAAAGTGCATTTAATGCTGCGTGTTCTTCTCCGACGGTTTGCATCCGCAAAGACGTGCAACAGCACAGGCTCACTGGGCTCATTCATAGATGCCTTGGTAGACGCCACTTCATACTTTGTTATTGACAGTGTTTCAAAATGCTTGGGTTGATGGACGTGGAGATCGCAGCAGAATTAGCAGCCAAACGTAGACACTGCCGAGGTTGTTCCTGCAAGCGCTGATGTTGCCCCGCTCCCGACTTCATCTGCTCCCAACGCTCCCGACTTCCCAACGTAGCTGCTTTGGCCCTTCTACGCCACTACTGGCCTATCGCTTGTGGATCTTTTAAAACTATGTGTAGGACTCGCTTGTTACACAGCGAGTCCTACACATAGCAGGCAGGCTACACTGTTGCCGTACTTTCAGCCAAATAAATAAATTGTGTGTGTAAAATTGTGTGTTTGCGGCGCGGCCTAGGCCAATCGCGCATGGCACAACCGAATGTGCGCTCCAAACAATGATCCCCGATCGCACCCTTAGTTCATTGATTGATTTTCAGAAGTTTTTGACGCGTCTTTTACGTGATTTTATATGTTGAATTCTGGCTATATCGAACTATTTCACAATCACCACACTGTTCGCTATATCGAGGTTCGACTGTATTTCAGTAATCGTTTTTTTTTTCTTTCTTTTACTCTCGTGCACATATTGCATTGGCAGAATTGGAGCTAATATGGAGCATACTTACTTAAGTAGGAATCGAGACGCTATCACCAGTCTTGAGATATCCATCCTCAAAATACACCAATTACATAGGTGTTCTATGTATTTTCCTGTAAAGCCATTCTGTAAAGCCATGTCGAACTTCCACCCCTTTCCGAGGCAGATGTTGAGGCTGTTCATCGATTGCCCTCACGGTCTATCAATGACATTGAGGTCGGGGACAGTGCTAAGAAGGTTGCATCTGTTCTTGTTCGCTTCGTATCCCGTTCAACTAGAGACGCATGGCTTGCAAAAAAAGGACAACTAAAGGAAACGAAATCTAAAATTTTCTTCAATGAAAACCTGACAGCACAAAACAAGACGCTCTTCTGGAAAATGAAGAAAATGGTGAAAGAAAAGGAGTATGTGTTTGCCTGGCTGAAGAATGGAAAAATGTTTGTCCGTCGCGGCCCCCGCAGCCGAGCTATCAGGATTAGGACGACAAACGATCTGGACAAGATACGTTGAGAAACGGGCGGTACGCGCATCGCAGTAACTGATAGAACTGACACCCTTGAAAATGACAGTCCCGTTCACATATTCTTATCATGATGCTGATTCGTTCAAACATTCAAAGCACCTACGAGAAAAAAAAATTTCCTTATTCCATCTCAATGCTCACAGCCTTCGGAAGAAACAGGATTCTGTGGAAATCTTCCTAAATGAATTACAGTCGCCGACCGTTTATTCGGACCTCGCGGGGACTGCGAAAATGTCCGAATAAACAGGTGTCCGAAAAAGCAGATTATGAAAAAAAAAAATGAAATCCTTTATTTCCACGCACTTATTCGGGCTCGGCAGTAGGCTTGAAGAAATCGTGAATGCGCCGTAGCACGCCGTTCCGTTTACGTGCAATCGGATAAGCCTGATCTCGGAGAGGGTCGTACGATCACTATAGGTGGCTGAAAGCACAGTCACTGCTTGTACACGCTCCGCATGCGACGGCAGCGTAGCACATGGTGCGTCATCTTCCGACTCAAGAGTCATCGTCCAGCGGTGCAGCAGAAATCTGACGAATGATCTCGCCGTCGTCGAGTTCTGCGCACGTCAGTACAGCTGTGTCGGCACCTGTGAAACTGTCAAATGAGACGGTGTCCGGAGTCGCAATGCAACCACTGCGCAGGTCTCGGCACAACATTTTCCGCGTCAGTAGGGAGCACATCGGAAGGCGACAAATCTTAGGCCTCCCGGCACCCGCTTGCCGGCATTCCCCAGCGCAGTCTGTGCGGGCACTGTCGGCGCCATTAGACACTTGACGCGATGTTTCCGTATGCCGTGTTGGATCACCGAAACCTCGGCACAGCGCACAAAGCAAACACCACCGTGCCGAGACCAGTCGCACAAACGAAAAACGCGGCCTACTCGCAGCGTCGTGCGCGAAGAAACAAATCAGCTGCTGGATTGTCTTGACATGGCTTACTAAGCTGAAACCGGAACTGCTGTAGAGCCACTCTATCGAACCAGTAGAAACGATGATGATGAGCGGGGATTTCCAGTAGCGCCACTTCGTGGGGCAGCAAGGAGGCTCCGTTCAAAACAAAAATGGCGTTTAGCAAGTCGAGCCATGAGCCGATCAGAGTCGGTGCATGGTGCTCTCGATCGAGTTCGCTCAAGGAGTGTCCGAAAAATCAGACGAGAGGTTGCAAGGTGTCCGAACTTTCGGCAGTTGTTATACATTATGGTTTATGGGGAGAATGGCGGTGCCGCGAAGCTGACCGAATAATCGGGCATGTCCGAATTTTCGGAGTCCGGAAAATCGGTCGGCGACTGTAGACCATAAATTTGAAATTTTAGCTTTCACTGAAACTTGGTTCACCAACGATTATGATGTTATACAGTTTCCAGGATACAAATGCGTATCAATTTCAAGGAGTGATAAGAGAGGGGGAGGTGTGGCTATTTATATAATGAACTACCTAAATTATGTCACCATAGAAGAGTTTTGTATAATCAATCAACACTTTGAATGTCTCATGTTAAAGTGTGCTGGTACCATACTTGCCGTTGTATATAGGCCGCCTTCTGGATCACAGGCTACTTTTTTAGAATTTCTTGAAAACATGCTAGAACAGTGCATGCAGTTTAAGTTGCCCTTAGTTATTTGTGGTGATTTTAATATCGATCTTCTATTGCTTGATTGTAATCAACAAAGAATGCTTGATATTTTTTTCTCGTTTGGTTGTGAAAATGTAATACATATGCCAACTAGAGTGACAGACATGTGCCATACTTTACTAGATGTGTGTTTTACAAGTTACAAAAAAGATGATGTGCAAGCAGGTGTACTAATAGCTAATATTAGTGACCACTTACCTATTTTTATGTTCTTTAAACCCTACCATACACCACAGAGTCTCTCCAAAACATGTGCACCCATTACATACAGAATCGTTAATGAAGCTAAGACCACAATATTTAGAAACTTAGTAGCAGAAACAAGCTGGGCAGATATTCTTCAACTATCTGACCCCGTCGCAGCATATGACGCCTTTATTAAAACAATTACTGAGCTCTACAATCAAGCCTTCCCTACCGTAGAAATCAAAAAGTGTAAAAAAGCCAGAAAGCCATGGATAAATGCCGACCTTCTAAAAAGAATTAGAGAACGTGACAGACTATTTGCCTCTTTTATCAGAACGAAAAATATGGACTGTTTGACTGAATACAAACAAATTCGTAATAAATTAAGCTCTGATATTAAAAAAGCCAGGACTAGTTATTACGAACATAAGTTTGCTGATATCTGCAACAACCCTAAACAAGTATGGAATACAGTAAACCAGCTAATGTCCAACAACAAAAGAGACGGCATCTCTGAACTCGTTATAAATGGAGTGCCTTACACAGGGGCGTCGCTTGCTGACAAACTTAATGAGCACTTTCTTATATCAGGGGCTTCAAGTAAACCTCAGGCAAGTAATTGTGATTTTACAACGTATATCACGTCCAACATCCAAAACTCAATCTTCATGTTTCCCACTACTGAATTAGAAATCTGTACAGTAATCAAAAACCTAAAAAATAACAGTGCATGTGGTGCTGATGATATTAAAGTTCAACCTATAGAATCCATCAGTCACATGATTAGTCAGCCACTTATGCATATATGCAACCTGATTCTGAGTACCGGAATATTTCCAGATAAATTAAAAATTGCAAAAATCTCTGTCATACACAAGGGAGGTGATAGAAATGACATAAATAATTATAGGCCAATTTCAGTCCTACCAATCCTCTCGAAAGTAGTTGAACAAGTTATAAACATCAGGCTACTAAACTTCTGCAAGCGAAACGATATCATCGCCGAGCAGCAATACGGATTCCAGAAAGAGAAATCTACTGAAATGGCGCTAGTAAAAATTAAGGATAAGATAATAGACAACTTTGAGCAGAAAATATATACAATAGGTGTTTTCCTAGACTTTAAAAAGGCATTCAACTCCATTAAGCACCCTGTTTTACTGTACAAGTTATATAAATATGGCATTAGAGGAACGGCTCTCACATTAATAAAGAATTACCTCCTAAATCGTCACCAGTACACGAATATTACGAATGCAAAATCCAGCTTAGGTCAGATACATTATGGAGTTCCACAAGGATCAATTCTTGGGCCGCTGTTATTTCTGCTCTATATAAATGATATAATTAACGTGCCCTCTACACCAGAAATAATAATGTACGCTGATGATACCAATGTATTCTTCTGCGGACAAGACCTAAAAGTCCTCCAAGTAGAAACCAATGTATGGCTGAAAAATTTGTCCACGTGGCTCTACGGTAATGAATTAGAGTTAAACACTAAAAAAACTAAGTACATTATATTCCGCGCTCGTAACAAGTGTATAAAACAAGAAATAGTTATCCAATTTCGCGATGAATTTATCGAACGTGTACCAACACATAAATTTCTTGGTGTCATCTTTCACGAGCATCTTGACTGGTCACCTCACATTGAAAAAGTTCGCACTGGTATATCTAGGTCCATTGGTATCATGCATAAAATAAAGAGCCTTTTGCCTATCTGGCTAAAGAAACAACTATACTACACACTGGTACATTCGCGTTTCCACTATTGTCTTCTTGTCTGGGGCACAGCACCTAAAACAAGCATAGAAAACATATATTTATTACAAAAGAAATTTTTGCGCCTAATAGATAATGCACCATACCTTAGCCACACTGCCCCACTGTTTAGAAAACATCAACTGCTTACACTGTGGAATGTTATAAACAAAAAGATAGCGTTAGCTAGTTACCTACAAATGCATTCCGATCCTACGGCTTTTTTTCAACAATATCTAACGAAAGCACACACCTACAACACCCGGCACATATGTTACAATAAGGAAAAAATACGTACAAACTACGGCACCCAGAAACTTAGCTACAGAATTTCCAGTTTTTTAAACGATCACCATCCTGCTGTAAACATTATCCAAGAAAGTAAATCATTCAAAGCTTTAAAAAATAGCATCACTATGTATCTATTGTCACTGCAGGCATAACCACTCCTCTTTTTTTTTTTTTTTTCTGTTGTCTCTTACAGCAATTTTCCCAATTGTACATACATATTCAATGTGAAATAACTCTCGTCTCAATGTTACCAACCACTCTGTATTTCGATCTTGTTTAGTGTTTTTTTTATGCGCTGAATGTCTTGTGCTCTCGAATGGGAGCAAGGGCACAGACTCCTTGTCAGGCAACCACTTGCCTTTTGGTCTGCGCCCTAGGCAACTGTACCACGTTGTCTGAACAAACTCTTTGAATTGAAAAAAAAAAATTATGCAGTGAAGTATGAATTTACACAGAACAGCAGTGTATTCCATGGAATATTTCACAGACAAATGTGTCAAATCTTATGCTAACCACAGCAACTGATGCCTCTAGCATTGACCAGCTTCAATGCCTCAATTATGTGTACTATAAGGTAATTTATTGAAAAAGCATCTATTGAATTTTCATAGTTCGGTAATTACCTATTGTGATTTTTCACATTTAAATTTTGCCTAGTCCTAGTAATCAAGCCAATGTGGCAAAATTCTGCTACCTCAAACAAGGTTTCCCTTTAAAAAACTGCAATAGCCTTAAGAGGAAGCTTTAGCTTGGGCCCAACTCCGATGCTGCCTATTCAAGTACACATAAAATGCAGAAGCGCTTTTCTTGGATAACCACTGGGCCAATTGCGATTTAGGACCTGAAAATTTATGAGGAACTTGAAAAGAATGGTAAGTTTTAAAAAAACATAGAAGCACAAAGTTTACAAATTCGTAGCTCTGCACCAAGAACAGATATTGCAATTCTGTAAATTGCATCTGTTAGAGCATCCAAAACGGAGAAATTTAATATATCAATTTATATCCTACAAGAATTCGTTACATTGTTCACAAGTGTTTTGTAAAAGTCCTACTCACATATAAGTGGTCTATTTGAGAGCCATGTGTAATATATCAGTTTGGTCCACTTTAGATGTACTATTAGACACAACTTACAGAATTGTGATATAGTTTTTAATTGCTGTGTTTGAGTGTGAACTTGGTAGTCTTATTTTCTGAAAAATTGCAATTTTTTACCAATAGTCAAGAGATTCTAACTTTTTTAAATGAAACAAACCTCGTCAAAATAAAAACGATTTCTCCTTTCCCTTGTATTTAGCTAGAAGCCCCCGAGCTAAAGCTTTCTCTTAACTCTTCCCGTAACATGGAAACAAATGACCCTTTCTTGAAGGTTTAGCGATGATTTTGTATTAACCCTTTCAGGGTCGATTTTTTTTTATTGCAGATTTAAATTCTTCAAAGGGACCTATTTCGAAAAATATTTTCCGTAATTTTTCTAGGGTGACCGTAAAGTGAGCAAAAAATATATTGTATTGGTATATATGTACTGTTTATTCATGAATAACAATAATAAAAAAAGGAAATAAACGTCTAAGAATTAAAAATTTGATGCATTGTTAACGCAATTCAAGGCTTAAAAAATGCACACACGAGAATATTTCACAAGTCTTAAATGTTTCTTCTCTTACACTAATATTTACATCCATAGCGTAATCGAACTGCATAGGTGAGTGCACACAAGAAAACTCTGTGGTTGTGTGCCTGTCAAAAAAGCAAAATGTGTGACAAACTTCCGCTAATCTTCAGCTTATCACCAACCAGAGGCATTTAGTTCTTCTGAGTCTTAAAAGAAAAGAAAGAAAATGCATGCACAGCGGCACTCTTCATATGCACACCCCTGTGAGCAATATACGAGCGAGTAACAGGCAGTCGCCTTTTGAGCGATTAGTAACGAGATAGCCATCATTCTTGGGAGCGCAAGAAGCTGGAACTGCCCGCGGAACAAAACCCAAACTAACCTCCGCCTACCCACCCGCACACCAATGTGCGAGCGGTAGTATATAGACGCGCCGGAGCAAACAAACCATCCAACGAAAACAGAGAGGGAGGCGTGAGTAAAAAAATCCCTGTATTCCCACCTAGTGGCAGCACATGCCAGGAAAGAAAAAGTTAGGAAATTGGCACGCTTTTTAAACCTACAGACGGCGGCGTAAATATATGGCATCGACCATTTTGGACTTGTTCGTGGTGCCATATATTTACGTCTTTGACCCTGAAAGAGTTAAATATGTTATTGCAGTTACAACAGCATGCTATATATCAAAACAAAGCTTATGAGAACTCTATTATCTGACATCCTCAGATTCACTGCTATAGTATCATGAGGATAGAGCAGAATTGCAAGAATGTCGTTCTTGTGAGAACGCAATTACCAGAGCACCTGCCATCTTCACCATTATCAGGTGCACACCTCTGCACATTCGTTAAGAATTTCATCCGCATGGCAGAACAAAAAATTATGTACTACTCGGAACGCGAAAGTCTACTCCTTATACTCCATTCTAGATTGAAAAGCAAGTCCGTAATGTCGCCAGGATTGAAATCAGGTGCGGCACTCGTGGCTCGTCCTTGACCTGCGTTCAGTGGTTGTGGTAAGGGAAGAGTTAAAGGGACACTAAAGGCAAATACTAAGTCGGTGTAAACTGTTTAAATACCATTCCAGAAACCTCGCAACGCTTGTTTTGTGCCAAGACTAAGCTTACGAGAAAATTTTATCTGAAGGGTCGGAATACCTTTTTCGAAATTCAGATTTCCCGCCACCCAATCGGGGGAGTGGTGATGTTGCATACGCCATCACCGCTCTTTTCTGCCGTCGGTGAGTAAAACGGCACCCTACAGACCGCGGCACCAAGCCAAGACAGAGCGGCAGATTATCCGCTGAAGCTTCTTTTTGGTTAAGTGCCGTAGACCGTTCAGGCATCCTGCGACGTCACGTGGAAGTTGAATTCTCTGCTACTTGCAGTTTGTGCGAGTTTCACGAGCCAGCAAAACAAGTGCAGCACAATGCGATCAGGAAAGTACTGAAACGCGAAAGCATGGGTGGCGCAGAGTCGAGCGAAAACGAAACCTTTCGAACGCCCGCGTCGTTGTCAACGGTAATTTCAATTAGTTCTTTTTTCTAACCATGAAATGGAACTGGACAAGTAGCATTTTATTTCATCTTATAATACAATACGAGGATGTATTTTGCAACGAGTAGTTGAGTACTCGGGACAGAAATTAACTGAGGAGCTTTCGTCATTGGACAAGTGCTTGAATGTCCCAGGGGCGTCTGTAATTATGTCCTGCATTTACCTTGATTTCTCGATTATTAAGGTCCTGTTCACTATAATATTGACGCTTTGGAGATTCTCGAGCACTAATAGATCACTTTAGTTTGAATTAGTGTTTCCCTTGAGTGTCCCTTTAAAAGAACTCCCTAGGTTTCGGACTTGAAGGCTGAATATGTCACTTTGAGGAGTTAACCCCTTCAAGCACCTACTAATTCTATGAAATGAAAATTTAGTTTCATCATATTTCTTGTACCTTCAGAATCGTGTAATCTGTATAGCTGCAGAAGAAATGAGTAATTTTCTATTCTTACTGAATTTTCTCAAGTTTAGAGAATGTGGACTTCATGAGAGAACTCTTTATAAAAACAGAATATGAAAATCTTAATTATTTCTCGTCTAGCATACTTGAAAAGCACCCATCTGGACTCTTGAAATGTACACCTGATGTAAAACATGGTGAAAACAATGAATGAACTGAACCCACTTACATGAAGACAAACTGGCACTGCAAGGGCATTCATCGAGCCATCTAACTTCCAACTCGTTTTACTAAAACACTTTGCACTTACTATTCAAACTTGCAGCATAGGTCCAGTCAGAACTGCAGCAAGATGTCAGTGACGTATTTTAAATTAAAAAGGTAACAGACCAGATGCTGTTCAGCACCCAGGTATTACTAATGAGCAAAAATGATTGAGGTTGTTTTTATCATATTGCTTTTGACATTTTGCAGTTGGTGTGGTTAAGAAAATGCCAAAAGCATTTTATTTTCAGTGGCTATTGTTTTTGCCAATGCAGTTCGAAATCTGTCTCCATAGTGTTTGCCCAACTTCAGCAACAAAACCCTTGTGGATTATTGCTATCTATGAGATGGTACTGTGATGAAGCTTTATTTTTCCATATTAATGTGTAAATTTGTTGTAGTGTGAATAGAGCTAATCCATTTCATAATGAACAGGTGCACATACAACTGGGTAGAATGTTTTATCAGTGAAAAGGTTTATCAAGATAAAATTGGCCCCTCTCTTCCCCAAAAACGTGTGGCAATCTACAAACAGAGTACTCCACCCCCTACTCTACCCCTGCGGGGGGTCAATCCCTACTGGAGGAAGAGCCTCCTGCAGGTGGAGGAGAGTCTCCATCCATGGGGCAGCTGACAATGTCACCTGTCTCAGCGGGCTTCACAGCCTACCTCGACAGCTACATGGAGCCCCGGCTATCAACAGCTGGGCAGCCACACGTGCGGCTTGCCAGTGTGCCCCGGCCTTCAGCCATTGCCCCACAGCGTCAGGGGTCCAGTCGTCGCTCCTCACACTATGCGTGTAAAGCTGGCCTGTCCTTAGCTGCCCGTTTGTGCCTGCTCGCTTTACATGATGGCTTCTCCTTACAGCTGTTATGTTAGGCACTGTGGTTTATAATATACCTGCATGTTTTCTTAGAATATGCAGTTAAATGTGAATTTATATTTCTCTCACTACAGCAGTGAACCATGTACATAATTCGTCAGCTTTTCAGGTTAGATTCCTTATTTCGTTGCTTGTATTGATGCGAGTACAAAAAATTGTGTATTCGATCAAAGTTGCATACATCACTTTGGTTTTGCTTGTATTGTGGTTTATAGATCGCCCTGGGGTGCAAACAAGGTAGCACATTTGTTGCTGAAGTTCTCATGCTTATTTTGCTCACTGCAGTGGCAAATGCAAATTAGCTGTTGCAGCTTTTGGGGTTGTCATCATGTAAGGTCTAGTACATGGCAGGCTTCCTTTCCCAGTATTGGTGTGATTGTGCACAGTGGTCTGAATGCCATTTCTGTCTTTATAGCTTGTCATCTAGTGCTTCGCCTGTCTGTACTGTACAGACAGCGTCGTCTCGTGGCTTTGGGCTGTTTGTGCTGGGCTCCCATACCTGTGTCATAGCTGCCCTCCTTTTAGCACATTAACCCCTGTATTCAGAAGTGCAACTTCAGTTGAAGCCCATGCTTGACTTGATCTAAGTGATGCCTATCGTGAACGCACCAAAGGAAACGCAGTGAGCGTCTTTGGGCACCTTAACGCCAGGCATCATCTAAATCAAGTCAAGCATGGGCTTCGACTTAAGTTGCAATTCTGAATACGGGGGTAAGAGTAGCTGCTCACTGCTTCATGTCATCTTACTCACACATCCAAAAAGGCAAGTGTCTAAGTAAATAATTTGCTATCACAGCATGGTGCTTCTGGCTGTCATGAGATTCAAGCAGTTGATGTGCACCCAATGGAGCCTGTTGCTTTTGTCTTGTTATAGCTGCTTGTACTATGGACACTGCTTGCACTCGCATGTTTGCGGTGCTAGTTATTCTGACTAATTTGTTGCTACTTTATTTTGGCAGCCATACGCTCCGGGGACTACTACCTTTTTGATGACTTTGCTGGAATGGATATTGATCTTGACCTTGATGTCAAAAGTCGAAAAGCTACTGAAGAGGAAGATGCAGATGTCAAAGTCCGGGGCATCAATGCTGTGAGTGGACTAGCTGGAATAAAAAAGAACTTGGTCATGTAGGATTTCATGTGGCAATGTTTATGAACTATTAGAAGATTGGTTATGAGTATTGACTCTAGTCAATCTAGCTAGGCATGTGTTTAGGCTTTGTCTTGGAAAGTGTGTGCTTCCTCAATGATTAAATGCTTTGCTGCAGGATTTTATACTACTATGCTGAGTGAGAGTACATAGGCATGTGGTCCCAACAGTTGGACAGAGGCTATGTGGACAAATGGGCTTAGCAAAAGAATTTAGTAATTTAGAGAACTGTAGAGAAAAAAAAATGTGCTTTCAAAACCAGGAAAAAAAACTGTGTTTCTTGTGTAATGTTGCAGCTGAAAATTCATTCAATAGAAAATTTTGCCAAATCAATGCGCACACGCTTTAGCAGAGCAAATAATTCCATTCAGGTAGTTACAGCAAATACTGCAGGGTCCTGCATAGTTCGCTGTGCCTGTTTGAAAAATGATTCTGCACTCACCGCTGCGATGTTCTTGCTCAAATTTTGCAGAAAGATCGCATTTTAGAGTCTATTTCATTTAGTGTAGCACTTGACACAGTTCATTGCCTGGTTTTTAAGAAAAAAGTGCAAATTTACTTTCGCCTATGGTAATGCGAGCTGCTGTCGCGATGGCGAAAGCATAAACTTGTGTCACTGTCTGCCGGCAGCTGCAAAAAGCACCGTTTCAGGGAGGGCAGTCATGTGTTCCAGAAGCGGGCAACATACAATTGAAATTTGATCCTTTATGCAAGTAAGTACAGTTGCGGATGGAATTTTTTCTTACACAAAAGGAAGCACAAGATTTTCTGAATTATCAAGCATTTGCGGAAAGCTAAATTTAATAAGAGAAAAATGTCATTTTGTAGAATTTAAGGGTTCGCGACAAAAGGTTGTTTCATATAGAGTTTCGTGCCGTGTCAATGATATCATCACATCATCGGTACGAAGCGAAGCTAGCCACGCTTTCGCATTCATTTTGCCCCTGCAGCTGATAGTGTCACCTGCAGTGTGACGACACTATCATGAAAAATGCCGGAAGCGGGGAGGGGATGCTTTGTCTGCCTGTCGCTTCAATGCACTTATGAAACTCAAGATCACGCAACCTCCAGTACTAAACATGCAGGAAGACGGCGCACATGATGCCAAGCCATTAGCACATACACCCTTTGCGCATATGGCAGATTACCTCTAAAACAGTGTGTGGGCTGCATATGTGTGGGCTGCATATGCGCTCAGCCGTGCTGACAACCATGCGCATACATGAGCCATGCTAGAAAAGGAGAGGCATGTCCCCCTGCCTTAACTTCCGCATGCGCTTGATCACATTATCGTGAGCGCACTTTGTTTCCCCCCTCCCCCCCCCCCACGCACACACACTTTATCCTTGCTTGCGCGCAGGAAAATAGCACTGACCAAACCATCATCCTTTTGGGTTCACCCTCCATGATTTCACACGTACCAAAAGCATACAGCGTGCAGAATGTGATAGGATCTTATCGCACTCGGACTGAACATGGTGCTGCGTCGCTTCGGCGGTGGCTCTTGGTTGCTGAATTCAACATTTTTACCATCTGCATCTGCGGAAGCTTCCATTTATTGTCTCAGTATTCCTTCATGGCGGCAGTGAAATTTTATATTGAAATCCTGTATAAGCATACTTCATTATATTGAGGCTTTAAATGCATGTTTTTCGAGGACAAGATGTTATAAAAAGTTAAATACATCGTTATGTAATGAATTTATTAATATTGAAGTTCATTATATTTAGGTTGAACTGTATTACGTACCTGCCAACTTTTATAGTTTCGATTCAAAAGCATCGAATGGCTCATGGAGCTAAAAAGCCAGCATCTGTCATCTGGACAAGAGTAACGGCACCTAAATTTCCATTGGCTGCGACACCATGTTGCGAGCGCGCCTGGACAAAGCAGAGCGGGCCAAATGGTACACCTTCTGCCACGATAGCACGCCAGGTGTTGCGTGAGGGCAGAGGGCATCGGCGCAACGCCACGTCACCCTCACTTTTGCTCTTTAAAGCCTAGGTTATCCCCACATTCCTTGCCTGCACAAGCTTTCACCTACATCCTAACTGCACCTTGATAAGAATAAGGCCAGATCAAAACGCGCCAAGCCAATGCCACCTAGATAACAGACCTGTGCACTCTGCTTTATGATGATGTGCTATTTGACCGAAATTTCCATTGCCATCCTGGCGTGATGAAAGCATTGATGTTAAAATTGCCATGGCTTGCTCAGTAGTGTTCCCATTAGATTCCATGGCAGTCGAGCAAGGTAGCATGACATCACGAATCAAAGCAGACTGGCCTCATGCTAATAGGAGGCGTTGGCCAAGTGTCTGAACATACTCACTTGTTCTTGAGGAGTTCAAACTCGAAAGATCACTCAGTGGAGTTCAATTGGACATTAATGCTTTTGCGTTCACAACTCAGAAGTACTTAGGTGTCCACGGATTTTGTTTTGCTTGCAAAATGGCCAATTTTCAGCACTCGTTCACAATTTCCGATTTTCCGACTTGTAGTTTGCATGAGATATAGGGTGAAACCAACTTCAGAAAAGACAAATAAAGTCACCGAGTGATTTTTTATAGCCCATTTTCAAACCCATCAATTATACTAACTAACCTGCACAGCAGTGCCATCAGCTGACAGAACTAATGAATCATCATCATCATCAGCCTGGTTACGCCCACTGCAGGGCAAAGGCCTCTCCCTTACTTCTCCAACTACCCCGGTCATCTACTAATTGTGGCCATGTTGTCCCTGCAAACTTCTTAATCTCATCCGCCCACCTAACTTTCTGCCGTCCCCTGCTACGCTTCCCTTCCCTTGGAATCCAGTTCGGAACCCTTAATGACCATCGGTTATCGTCCCTCCTCATTACATGTCCTGCCCATGCCCCATTTCTTTTTCTTGATTTCAACTAAGATGTCATTAACTCGCGATTGTTCCCTCACCCAATCTGCTCTTATCCCTTAACGTTACACCCATCATTCTTCTTTCCATAGCTTGTTGTGTCGTCCTCAATTTAAGTAGAACCCTTTTCATAAGCCTCCAGGTTTCTGCCCCGTACATGGGTACTGCTAAGACACAGCTGTTATACACTTTTCTCTTGAGGGATAATGGCAACCTGCTGTTCATGATCTGAGAATGCCTGCCAAACGCACCCCAGCCCATTCTTATTCTTCTGATTATTTCAGTCTCATGATCCGGATCTGCAGTCACTACCTGTCCTAAGTAGATGTATTCCCTTACCACTTTCAGTGCCTTGCTACCTATCGTAAACTGCTGTTCTCTTCCGAGACTGTTAAACATTAGTTTTCTGCAGATTAATTTTTAGACCCACCTTTTTGCTTTGCCTCTCCAGGTCAGTGAGCATGCATTGCAGTTGGTCTCCTGAGTTACTAAACAAGGCAATATCATCAGCGAATCGCAAGTTACTAAGGTATTCTCCATTAACTCTTATCCCCCAATTCTTCCCAATCCAGGTCTCTGAATACCTCCTGTAAACACGCTGTGAACAGCATTGGTGAGATCGTATCTCCCTGTCTGACGCCTTTCTTCATTGGGATTTTGTTGCTTTCTTTATGGAGGACTACGATGGCTGTGGAGCCGCTATAGATATCTTTCAGTATTTTTACATACGGCTCGTCTACACCCTGATTCCGTAATGCCTCCATGACTGCTGAGGTTTCGACTGAATCAAACGCTTTCTCGTAATCAATGAAAGCTATATATAAGGGTTGGTCATGAATAACATTGGAACATTGATAACATTAACATTGGTTGGAATGAATAACAGCAACCAAATCATCGACAACTGTTACGTGAATATTTCATAATACAGGTTATGAACATTTCTGCTTGTCTGGAACACGGATTGTTGTTGCTGTGACTATAGAGCAGAGTGCCTGTTCACAGCACCCCTACAGAACAAAGTCTGCTAACCTTAAATAAACAGTCATCATATCAAATAATGAATCAATTTTTTACTATTGTTCAACAAATTTTAATATTTTTTGGCTTTGGGTATAGTGTTTTTCAAATTCTAAGGATGGCTGGTCTGTTATTATTATTCCAGTATCTACATGCGTGCTTCCTACATAAGTTAAGGGAGTCCTGAACCACCCCCCAGGTTTGGTGAAAAAATTCGAGCCCTGTCGCGTTCAAATCAAACGTTGCACATGTGCACTACAGTTGCATGTAGCTGCAGTCTGCTGTGTAGTGTAGATACTAGAGAGTTTTAGAATAGGGGCCCCAAACGTTTTGGGACCCCAAAGAAATAGTGTCGAAGCCACTGCGCATGCGCGAGACGCAAACTGCGTTTGGGTTTTGCGTTCGGAACGCTATTTCACCGATTTAGCGGGAGCCCAAATAGCGGCCCCAAAAGCTTTGCGTCAGCAAACATGGCGGCACCCATCGAAGCGACGGCTCTAACCTAGCACTAAACTGGGTTCGATTTGTGGTAACCCGTGAAGTTCGCAAGCTAGAAAAAGTGACTGTGGTTATCGCTTTCTCTCAACTAGCGTGTATTATGAAGATTGATTTATTAGACGCCGCTGATTCCGAATTCAATTGTGGATTTTATGGCTCGTAGGCCTAACACGGCTAAGCTTGGCTGTTGAAGGCACATAAAGTCGGATTGCTCAAAACTAAGCACAACTAATTGTTTGCTGCTTACAGAATAACCTCTAAATTGTAATTAAACGTGAATACGTGCAAATCAAAATTACTATTCCTATTATAAAATGGTATATTTTGTTTAATTATTTCTAATAGCTTTTCTTTGACGCAGTAGTGGCACTGTCAGTGCAAGACGCTATCAGCAAACGCAAAGCCCTATTCTAAAACTCTGCATTCCTGGGTGCCCCAACGCTAACACCCACAAAGCTCTTTGGGGCCCCAAACTATTGGGGCCCCTATTCTAAAACTCTCTACTGTGGCCACTGTAGGGTGCTGCAACGAGTCCACGGGCTAGGTGCACTGCGACTTGCTGAGGACAACCACGTTTGGCTTACGTTTGGCATGTGTTAGGCGCCAAAATCGGAAGTAGTGGTGTGTACTTGAACTGCACGTCACGGTGACATGGAGTGCTGTGGGCATGCCCCGCTCCTCCATAGCGTTTGCAGTGCAAGGCATTGAAGAAGGAGCGGAATCCAGCTAAATTAATGAGGATGGATGTAATCTTCACCTTCATTGCAGTTTATCAAAGTCTGTTTTCTTTTTCAGCTGCTGAGTAATGCAATGAAAAGTGGAACCATAAAGTGTGCATCAGAAGATGCTCGCTTGGTGTCCGAGGAGGCAGATGATGTTAATGAGTCAAGCCGTCTATCTCCTATTGTGAGCATGGACCGATCACCACTCAGTCGCACCGTTTCCGGAACATCACAGGTCTTGGCTTTTCCTTTTTCATTGCATGTTCAAGCTTGGAAGTCAGAGTTATTCAAGCTTTATAACTGAATATTGCATGTTTTAAAAAAATGTGTTTTATCTGCCTGTCTAAAGGCTCATTGTTTCGTTTTTTTATGCGATGCATTAAAGAGGATGGGTCGTTGTACTTGCAGTGCAATATAGCCCACGTGTGGTAATGTATTTGCAAGCATTAAAATAACTTCTTTTAATTTTTTTTTAAATACGTAGGCCTTTTTTTTTTTGTTAAAGGAAATGCTTGAAAGCAATTTCAGATGTTTTGACCTTTAACAAACAGCTGTTAGCCTAAGTGTTACTTATGTTATTTTCCCCTCCTTGCAAGTGCTCAGGTTCACTAGAATTAACAGTTATGCAGGTATGGAGCTGGTCATATTGAAACATGGCAGGACAAAACGACATAGAGAAGAGAAAACACAAATTAGTGCAAGGAATTATACCAACTTTTGTTCTTTTGCACATTGTAGTAATGCCCTAAAAAGCTAAGTTTTAGTGCTTGTAATGTTTTGCTGTCACGTAATGTTGCACTACAGGTGTTACACTTAAATTGCATACTTTAAATTGCTTTTATGGGTTAACTAAGGGGGATGCAGTGATAAGATTTGTCACAAGGAGTGCTAAGGAACTAAAGGTGATATTTGCAAAATTTCAAAGTTGCGAAATAATTAGCACAATCATAATGGCCAAACTTTATATCTATAATGTCATGCTATAGTGTAACGCTTAAGTGTTACACTCTATTGTGTGTATGTGTTTTAGGGTAGACAGACCAATGAGGTTTGTCTTATTGGATTTTTTTAATCCTGCAAAAGCATGCACACACACAATACCCTGTTTAGTAAAATTTGAGGAACTGATTTTTCGCAAACCTTTTTGGAACATTAAGCAAGAAAATCATTCATAAAATTTGAACCAAATTAAATAGAAATGGACCCCATATTCAAAATAAGCACATAAAATTACACACGTCAATAAACTTTCAGCACCATAACTCAAATAAAGACTTCTTTTAAATAATTAACCCAACACCCATGTTGTAAATCATTTACCAGAGTAAATCTATAGCCTCTATAATGTCACACTGTAGTTACTGATTTACTTAAACAACTGCAGTAAATCAGTTAAAGATGCCAGAGGTGTCCAGTAATGCCTTTCTTGTCACTGCATTTCTGTTTTATGACTTATATGTTTCTTCTGTTGTTTAATCCATCTGCACATCACTTCAGGCTGCGCTTTCAATCTTTCATTTTCTGCTGTGCACCATTGCATGTTGAACATCTCTTAAAACCCCATTGTAACTGTGCAAAATATATAGTGTGTGTAGCAGTGTGCATCTCACACACATTGTCAGTAACATCAGTGGCTGCTCCAGCATTATGCTGGATGATTATGCACTGCTCACTGCCTTCAAGTGTACCTTCGCCTATGTGTGATCATGGCTATTGATTGCAGAATCTCTGATCAGCAAACAATTGCAAAAGCAAACATATTGTACAACTTCTGAAAGAGAATTTGTGTGTGCGTAGTAAAGCATGTAGAAAGGCTGATTACTATGGAAATGCTCATTACGAAAACATGTCTTGCTGGAGTGTACAGAAATTGAAACTGAAAGGAAAAAGCGCTTCCCTCTAGCCTACCGACAGAATATTCCTTTATATCCAGCAATGTTGCTTGGTGCTGATTCACTTTTTGACAGAAAATCTGTTTTTAACTTTCTGCAAGATGTTAGTTTATTGCAAGTTATAGGCCCAAGAGTTTCGTAGCACAGCATCTCACCAGAGGCTGCTGCTACGATAGTAGCATTTTGTAGAGCACGTGCCTACAGGCCCTTGCATTTAAGGGCCTCGCTGAGGCAATAATGCTATTAACATTTATATACTTTAGTATCTCATTCTATCAGAGCATACCTTTTAGATTCACAGCACATCTGACAAGTCATTGTGACTATTTTAATAGATATATACTTATTTTACTACTGTTTTTAGGCCCCTATACAACCACGTTACATTGTTATAGCCGACCATGATGCCATTTGTCATTTATTACATCATTGACTGCATGACAACATTGCTTGACATTCTGGCCATGATTGGCCCTTGCACCATAAAATACCACATATCATCATCATCAAATATTCAAGTTGTAATGTCTGCTAAGCCCCCGTGAGCAAGCTGAAGTAGAAACTCGTCAGAGCAAAAAGAGCATTGAAAACAAGAAATTGCCAGGGAAGCTATATTGATGAAACCAGTAACCTCGCAGAAAAATCATTAAAACAATGTCTGGATGATGTGGCCGAAAGACTCTTCATTAAATGAATTGACCGAGCAGCATTAAGTAATATGTGATGCCATTAACTTCAATTCAGCCCCTATCATTGCTAAAATAAACTTGTCATCCCACATGCTTTTAGAATCATGCATGCCATCTACTGCACGTATGATAAACAGAATGCAGTCCCCTCTCCACTTCGCAAGGTTTATTTGCAGACCTTACGTCATTCATTGCATATATAACTGAAGTTGCTGTGCATTTTGTTTCTGTTATCAAAGTACCCATACTGTGTTCTGAAAGTGCATATATGTTCTGTTTTGAATGGCAAGTGTACATTTTCTTAACTATTTTCTTCTTTCTTCAGACAATCCTTCCTCAAATCCTTAACTTTAGTTTCTATTGAGCTTTCACACTGCTGAGAACCAAGCTTTTGTTGTTCGTAGTACAGAGTTACATCAGTCACTTGCATATTTCATGATAAAATTTTTAGAGGGAGCATTATTCACAGCAAGTGAGCTGCTCTCTCTAGGAGTCATCTGCTGCAGCTGTCGTGGAAGAGACCTCAATGACGCATTAACAGGGTTATATGACTGTCCTGCAGCACAGTCCCGATATATACCTGCTATACTTGTAGCCTATTTGTTGCATAGGAACGTGTGTTTCAGAAATCCTTACAAGTATGTGCTTGTTGAGAAGCATTATGGTGTCTGCAGCCATCCAAGTCATCTAGCAGACCATTGCCAAGTGCAAGCGACTTGCCTTCCACGAGTGCTGACGAGGCAGTCCTCCCAGAGGACCCCCGTCATGAGACTCATGAGGGAGAGACTGCTGTGTTCCCTCTTGCCACTGCCACCATTGCTGCTTCCACTGCTGCTCCCACTGCGGCTCCCGCTGCTGCTCCCACCATCGCACTTTCTAGTGGTCCCACTACTTCCAAGCTTTCACAGCCTCAAGAGCCTAGCCAGGTTAGCTCCCTGGTTCCCAGCACCTTGAGTATGTTGAAATTTTACGAAATTGTTGTGGCATCCTCACTGATGAACATCCTGTGTTGGTTGGTATGTTTTCATAAATACTGTTGCTCCCCTTTCTTTATGTTAGGTTTGGAAAGTCTGTTGTTAAAAATTAGGGTACACATGAAGTTCATCTTTGTTCTGCACAAGTTTTGTTCTTGTACTGTGGCACAAACCGCTTAGGCAGTGTTATTTCTTCACTGCATACATGGTCATTAAAGTGATTAAAAAAAATTGGCACCATTAGACTGTAGACTTACCCACCTACCATGGCTGAGATAATTGCAGGCAACACTTCTTTCTCATCAGGCTCTTCTATTCCACTACAGACGATGTGCCACTAGCATTTATTACCAGAATGTTCTTTTTTAAGTGCTTGCACTTAAAAGATGTGCACATCATTATTCAAGTCTTACCTGTTACATGTCATGCATAAGGCATAGTTGTCAGCAGATGGGTTATGGCCAAGTGGCTAGCATGTCTAGTATGTGCACCAGTGCTGGCTCTGGGAGAATCCGTTCAAATCCTGTCACAGGACAGATTATTACAGGGAATATTTTTCTGCTTTCTTTGAGAGTGGTGAAGGGCCCCATGTTTTTACAAGAACATGGAACACAAAACCAAGGTTGTGAGCTGTGTATTTGTTACCAAATTTAAAAACCTGAATTGTCTCATGGTTTATGTACACAGTCACTACAGTGGTAATTTGGCCGAGTTCATTTCTCACAGTGAACTTGTTTTAGCACTGACATACATAAACACAAGGGGCACATTACACGAAGTTTCATGTATCGTGGGCTCCTTTTTATGTCTGTGTGTGTCAACACTAAAACAAGTTCAATATGTGCACAGTGTGAAATGCACACATTCATGTGTGCCAAACGCTGTGGTTTTTCTGGAAGCTTTGAACTCTCCTAATGGAGGCTGACGAAAATGCATGAAAAGGACGAATGCAGTGTTTGTTGCATTTTAGTCACCTTTCGCTCATTGCTACAAAATGTACTGACCTTTTCTGGAGCTCTGGGCGCTCGCAATAACTCATATGCTCGGGTCTGCCACCACGTTCAAGATACCAGGTTTGATTTCTTGCTGTAGCATTTCAATCACAGTCAACTGCAAAAACAATGTGCCGAGGTTTTCGTGCATGTTTAAAAAATCCAGGTGATCAAGCTCAATCTGGAGCTCTTCATTACAGTGACCTCTGTAGACAAGGTGTAGCTTCGGGATGTTAAACAGGATTATTACTTATTACTCATATTGTGATGTTTTTAGGGCACACTAACCGTACTGTGGTGTTAGCATGCTTAAACCCATAAAGTTAAATTTCGAATGCTTGTGAATTAAAAAAAAATTCATGAGTTTTACTAAGAAGTTGTCGCCCTTGCACGAGAATATATACTGCAGCTCAACCCCCATCAGGGGTTTACTTAAGCCATTCTGATTTCCTGAAGTAATTGCACTGTTTTTTAGGAACTAGCTGTTGAACAATTATGTCTATTTTAGGTGCCAGGGAGTGAAGTACCACCACTGGAAAGTGCAGCTCAACAGCCACCAGTGGAGGACACGTATGCTGAACGGATACGCAGCCTTCTGGCCTTTGGCTGGGCTCTTCTGGACAGCATGCTGATCAGTGCCACTGCCAAGCTCAATTCAGTCTCCCGTGACTATCGTTATGTGGCACGCAAGCTTGCCGACGAAAAGCGCATTGTCAAGGCTCAGGTTAGAAATGGCCTTTGTATTGATGCAAATGTTAAGTGCAGGATGAATACAAAAAGCTGAATGAGGAAAAGTGCAAGTGCCTGCCAAGTGTACAATGTAAATTGTATCTTGGAATGCATGCACATTTTATATTTGTACATGGTGTACAAAACTCTCTAAAATGCAAAGTGTTTGGCTTGTGCAAAGCTAAAGCATCTTTGGTTTCAGCTGAGGAACGCCAAGCACATGTAAACAGTATTCGTACTGCATATCCATTGTTATTTGAAAAGGTTTATGCCTGAGCATATTGCAGGAAGAAAAGCTCTGAGGCATTTGTGCTAAGTAACAGTGAATGTTTCACTATATGAGAGCAGTAGTCATTCAGCATAAACCTGGCATGCATTAGTACCCTTTCCCAATGTATTGTTGTTCCAAAGTGATACAAAATACCAATTTATTTCAAATAATAAATCTGTCGACCAATAACCCTTTATTTATTTAAATAAATAACTGAAGTAAATATATTTTTTGTCAATTGATATATATGTTTGATAGATTGCTTCTTATCAGGGAGACCTCTATAGCAGAGGACGTTACTGAATAACAGCCATTTCCTCTGCTATAGAGGTCTCCCTAATAAGAAGCAATATGGAGTAGGATTCTTAATCCATAAGGACATAGCGGGCAACATTGACGAATTCTACAGCATTAGTGAGAGGGTAGCTGTAGTTGTAATCAAAATTAATGCGAGGTATAGATTAAAGGTAGTACAAGCCTACGCTCCAACATCCAGCCACAATGATGAGGAATTGAATCAGTTTTATGAAGATGTTGAAAGCGATGAGAAAAGTGCAAACTTGGTATACAGTAGTAATGGGTGACTTCAATGCAAAAATGGGGAAAAAGCAGGTGGGTGAACAGGCAATTAGCAACTACGGCGTCGATTCTAGAAATGCTAGAGGAGAGGTGCTGGTAGAATTCTCAGAAAGGAATAAGCTGAGAATAATGAACACCTTTTTCAGGAAGCGTAGCAACAGAAAGTGGACCTGGAAAAGCCCTAATGGTGAAACAAGGAATGAAATTGATTTCATACTTTCTGCCGATTCCAGCATAGTGCAGGATGTAGAAGTGATAGGTAGGGTAAAGTGCAGTGATCATAGGTTAGTGAGGGCTAGGATTTACCTCAATTTGAAGAGCGAGAGTAAAATTGGTCAAGAACAAACAGGTCAACTTAGAGGCAGTAAGAGTAAAAGCAGACAAATTTAGACTGCTACTTGCAAACAAATTTGCATCCTTAGAACAGAGAGATGATGATGATGACATAGAGGTAATGAATGAAACCGTAACAAGGCTGGCTTCAGAGGCAGCAACTGAAGTGGGGCAACCAGTAGGCAAACAAAGAACCTAATATAGAAATGACAAAGAATGAAAGTGTCCAACTCAAGAGATAAGACTACTCAAGAGATAAGACTTCTACAGCCATGTCACATCTACCATGATGAACTTCACTGTCCACGCCATTCACAATACATTGTTAAAATTATCATTTGCCATGGCGCTCTTTGGCCATACCTGGCCCTTGTGCCATTAAACATCACATATCATCATCAAGAGATAAGATAGAATTCACGGTACTGCCAAAACTTATCAACAAGGCGAAAATAAGTGATATTCGAAATTATAACGTGAGAAAGACTGGGGAAGGCGTAAAAAATTGATGTAGCCTGAAATCAGTGAGAAGGAAACTTGGCATAGGACAAACCAAGATGTATGCACTGAAAGATAAGCAGGGTAATATCATCAGCAATCTCGAAGGTATGATAAATTCAGCGGAAGAATTCTATGCTGACCTGTACAGTAGCCAGAGGACTCAGAACTCCATTCGAAGGAATAATGAACAGGATACAGAAATTCCTCCTATATCTAGTGATTAGGTCAGAAGGGCCTTGCAAGACATGAAATAAGGAAGTGCGGCAGGAGAAGATGGAATAACAGTCGATTTAATCAAAGGTGGAGGAGACGTAATGCTAGGAAAACTGGCGGCTCTTTATATGAAGTGTCTATCAACTGCAAGGCTCCCAGAAAACTGGAAGAATGCAGACATTATACTAATCCACAAAAAGGGAGACATTGAAGAATTGAAAAATTACAGGCCCATTAGCTTACTCCCAGTATTATATAAAATATTTACCAAAATAATTGCCAATAGAATAAGGGCAACACTGGACTTTAGTCAACCACGGGAACAGGCTGGCTTCAGGAAGGGATTCTCTACAATGGATCACATCCATGGCATTAATCAGGTTATCGAGAAATCCGCAGAGTACAATAAGCCTCTCTATATGGCTTTCATAGATTACGAAAAAGCACTTGATTAAGTAGAGATACCAGCAGTCATAGAGGCATTGCGTAATCAAGGAGTACAGACCGCTTACGTAAATACCTTGGAAAATATCTATAGAGATTCCACAGCCACCTTAATTCTGCACAAGAAAAGTAGGAAGATACCTATAAAGAAAGGAGTCAGACAAGGAGACACAATCTCTCCAATGCTATTCACTGCATGCTTGGAAGAAATATTCAAGCTATTAAACTGGGAAGGTTTAGGACTAAGGATCGACGGTGAATACCTCAGCAACCTTCAGTTTGCCGATGACATTGTTCTATTCAACAACACTGCAAACGAGATACAACAAATGATTGAGGACCTTAACAGAGAGAGTGTAAGAGTGGGGCTGAAGATTAATATGCAGAAGGCAAAGATAATGATAAATAGCCGGGCAAGGGAACAAGAATTCAGGATCTCCAGTCAGCCTGTAGAGTCTGTGAAGGAGTACGTTTACCTAGGTCAACTAATCACAGGGAACCCTGACCATGAGAAGGAAATTCACTGAAGAATAAAAATGGGTTGGATCGCATACGGCAGACATCGTGAGCTCCTGACTGGAAGCTTACCATTATCATTGAAAAGGAAGATATACAATCGGTGCATTTTACCGGTGCTGTTATATGGGGCAGAGACTTGGAGACTGACAAAGAAGCTTGAGAACAAGTTAACAACCACGCAAAGAGCAATGGAATGAAAAATGTTAGGTGCATCGTTAAGAGACAGAAAGAGAGCGATTTGGATCAGAGAGCAAACAGGTATAGACAACATTCTAACTGACATGAAGAGAAAAAATGGCAATGGGCAGGTCATGTAATGCGTAGAGTAGATAACCATTGGACCATTAGGGTGACAGAATGGGTACCAAGAGAAGGGAAGCATAGTAGAGGACAACAGAAGACTAGGTGGTGCAACGAAATTAGGAAATTTGCAGGTGCTAGTTGGAATCGGTTGGCGCAGGGCAGGGGTAATTGGAGGTCGTGGGGAGAGGCCTTCGTCCTGCAGTGGACATAAAATAGGCTGGTGATGATGATGATGATGATGATATTAGCCAAAATTAAAAAGCATTAAACGCTTTGCTTTACTTGAAACAGAATCTTGACCAGGAGTATACTTTTTACTGTAATGCTTTGTAAGCAATCTCAAGCCCTTCAATCATTGGGACAGAGAATGAGTGCTTCTGTGCGCTTGGTGGATGCTTAGGCTGTGTAAAGTTGTAAGTGTTCCTTCTGCGTGAGCTACAATAGCGATGACTGGGCAGGTACTTTAAAGTCTGAGGCAAAGTAGATTCTGTCTGCCATTCATTGCTGAGAGATTTTTTGGGGGAACTGAGTGTGGCTACTCTTAATGCAAGAAGGTCTTAAGCTTTGCAGAAGCTAACTCATTTGCAAGATATGTACGGAAACAACGAAACAAGAGAAGCTGCACTGACCACAACTCTTAAAGGGCCCTCACCAGGCCACATAGCAAATTTTGCTTATATGCTGGAAGTTGTCATGTGCCCTCTAAGGAGTTTTCTACTGCAAGAATTTTTCGAATTAGTTCGTTGATAGCAGAGATAGAAATATTTGAAGTGCCACGAACCCATGATTTTGGGAGGCGAGCATCACCGCCAACATAGATGCTCCTTCGCTCTTTCAACTTACCCCTGTCTAGCCTCCGCAAGTGAAATTCTTCCTTGTGGTCTCCCATACCAGAGCCAGAGGATTTAGTGATGGTTAGGTACATCATGGACTCTGCCTTTTCTTTTTCTTTTTTTTTTCTGCTCGCGTTTTTGCTTGAGTTATGCTTTTTTGGTGACTGTCTAACACACGAGCTGTTGTGTTTGTGTTGTTTTGTGCAGTGCACATGTTTGCATGCACTGCATGAGAATACTTTGTTAGCGGTATAACTCAGTGCCACAGTCACAAGCACTGAGGCAGATGCAAGTGGATCAAAGAGCATGGTCGTGCATTGGAAATCGGTACAAAATGGCATATAGTTTCTTTTTCTGTGTGCATGACTGCACGACATGGGAACAAGCAGATGAAACGGAATTACATCCTTCTTGCTATGGCACGACGCGAAACAAAGATTCGCAGACATTCGGTTTGTAGGCTTTATTATTTTTCGAAACTTTAAATCATCTATTCAAGCAACAGATCAAACAAATCATTGATGTCGCCTTGAATAATTGTCAGTGTCGCATTTAACTGTGAGTGATGTTGCAGCACTGCAATTAATGTTGGTGCATTTGTGCAATTTATGTCGACTCTCCAGCTGGGAGCACAGCCCCCACGAGGAGAAGGGTGCACGGTTTTTGGTTTGAAATTTCAGCTCTCTTCATGGCGCGCAGCAGTGTAATACTTGGCAGACACGATTGTTAGTGCACATTGTATGCACTGCGCTTGTCAGCTCAAAATGGCCAGACCTGGTGAGGGGCCCTCTAAATTCTCTGTTGACACAGCCGACAGTATGAGGCACACCTTGTACGAGACCAGAATAAAAACAAAGAATAGGTTGACTTTGACCACTGTCATTTGAGCTAGTAGTACATAGCACCATGCACAAGAACAGAATAACCTGCCAAGTGTCTTGAATCTAACTTTATAGGCATCTAAGACCCACTATCACATTCAGCCAATGAGAGTTCAACTTGGCACAGGATTGGTCTGGCCTCGAGCAAATTTTGTGTATCCCTAGTGTAACCACACCTGCTGGTCTTGAACTGCAGGGCACACTCTCCATGAAGTAACCAGAAAAATGACAGAAGAAAAGGGGCTGTGAAGCCTCAGTCCCCCAAAGTATGAAAAGCCTAAGCAGGCATGAAAGGGTAAGGTTTAGGCTAGGTAAAGGAATTGGAAATGCTCGAAAGGAAAGATTAGTTGTGACTGTCTGAGAGGTGGCGGAAGGCAGGGTTACTGCAGATGCTTCTTTTGTGGTAGTTGCAAGCAAGAAAATCCACTGCAGATATTCAATGATTGTCAACTTGTGGGCTTGATTTTTTTTTCATGAAGTAAGCAGATAGGCTTTGGACTATTGGAAATAATAAAATTGAAAAATAAGCGCTTTGAAAGTCATCAAGATGTGTCAAGTTAAGAGCAAAAAGTTTTGAGAGAAGAACGCAGTGGGCAAACATATTTTCGAAATATGAGAGAAAGAAAAAGAAATGGACAAAATAAAATAACAATAAATAAGAAATGTACACTAAAATTTAATAAAGGGTGAATAATAGATAAAAAACAGTAAAAAAATACATGGCTTGTCAAAAGAAGAAAATAGTTAGCTCTGATTTACCAGATGTAAGATGGCAGAAGTTTAAGACTGCTGTTTTTATGTTCTTGTCATTAGTAGTATAATGAATCATTAATGCCTATTGGTTGTTACTTGTCAAACTTGTGGATGAGGTACAACTTATATTTTTATCTCTGTGGAAGAATAAAAGTGTGACTTACAGGGAGATGCTCCTCGAAACAACCTTTTTTTATTACTTGTATTAGAGGTTTCTAAATTCAGTAAAGTATAGAGTTTTCTATGCATATTTCAAATCTGGCACTACTTTTTGTGTAGCTGTTATAGTATTAGAGTTATGTCATGCACAATGACAAAATATAGTGATCCTTATGGGCACTTCTTTATGTAATAAATTTTCACAAAAAGCACCATGCTGTAGCTTGTTTAGCTCTTTGTAGATCGCAAAGTGCCGATATCTAACCCAACAGTGTGTACAATTACTGAAACTACGCATTTTAACCAATTTTTTTTCTCAGTTCTTTGAAATGTAACAGTGTACATTAGCAGCTTACTGCTTGGAGATATTGCGATTTCAAGTATACAGTAGCACAGTACATATCTTCAAGAGTATGTATGCCAAATTTCATTAGTATAAGACAATTGTAAGTGTACAAGGTTTCAAGTGTACAAGTTCCAGTAATTCTACATGCTGTTTGAATAGATATTGGCCATTTGATACCTACAAAGAGCTAAATAAGCTACAGCACAAAGCATTTTGCGAAAATTTATTACACAATAAAGTGGCCGCAAAAACACTCTATTTTGCAATTTTGTAGGACTTAAGGGGGGACACGGGTCTTTGCGGCGAAAAAATCGCGAAAAAATCGATTTTTTGAAAATGAAATTTTCGAATTCTACAGCTAATATTCCTTTAATTCACCAAGTTTCAAATCTCAGGGAAGAGTATTTCCTCCGCAATATCAAGTTATAACATCACTGTGAGCTGAATTCCGCGCAAAAACAGCCCTTTTTATCGCGGCGCGTAGTTCTTTTTCTATGCGCGCGATCGCGGCCATCTTGGTCTCGTTGGAAAGAGGAGCCTTCCTTCTTTAATTTCCCGCCAAAAGTGACTCCGTCGGTACGCCAGTGACGTTGAAATCCGGGGAAGAAAAAAAGCCGGAACGCGCGATCCGATTCGTTGACTAGCGCACGTGACCAAAAACGCGTGCTGTGGTTGGCTACGCGAGGTTCCCATCGTCTGCTCCACTCCGCAGGCGACGCGACGGCGCGTCTCGTAGGTTTGTTGGCACACGCCCAACGATGTCCAGTCCACCGGGGAAGTTCACCACGAGGCACAAGTTCGGCAAAAGGAAGCGATCAGCTTATAACTTTCAAAAGCGCTCCATTGCTTCTCAAAGCATGGAGAGTAGCTCGCCGCCAACCGCAAATGATGCCGAAGCCGCGGACGATGCCGAAGTAGGCCTAGCCAGCTCACAAATGAGTGAAATCGTTACGGATAGCGGCCGCGTTCGGCGTGACACTGCAATGTTGCAGCGTGCGGATTTTTCGCAGAGGGAGATGAATGCTCAAAAAGTTCTTGCGTCAACGCCAGCAACAAAGCGGGTGTTGGATTTGCTCACTCGCGCCGACGGCGCTGCAGCCGCGCCAGTCGACGCCGAGGCAGGCTTCGCTATCCTCAGTAGGACTCCTTGAACGCACTGATGTCGTTTGTCAAGTGCAAGGTGTGCGGCGGCAGCGTCGCAGGAGGCAAAAGCGAACGGTAATCTGGCCTCGCCATAAAGATCGTTATCACATGCGCGTGTTGGGGCGATATCGCGTCGGCGTGAAACTCGACCCGCTTGAACGACAACCTTGCCGCGCGCGCGATGCAAGCCACCGGGAATCGGCGAAAGGTGCCAAACGATGTTTTTGGCGCATTTGGGTGGCCGTGGTCAGGGCAACTACTTTCCTGGTGGCTTTTAGCCACTTTCACTACAAAATAATGCAAAATTATTTCTGTACTTTTGATTAAAAGTGAATGTATTCCTTTTTTCTCGTTTTCTCGAAACACCGACTTTTGACTTGTTGCTGATTTGCCGCGGCGATATCTCTGCCTTCAAAGCAGATAGAGCCATAATTTTTGTTGTGGCTTGTAGCTGAGGGTGCAAAGTACACAATGGTAGGGTCAGATTTTGGAATTTATGCTTTAAAAATTTTCAATTCTGCTTTAGATCAGACAGTGGGGTAGCCACAATTCGAACAGTAAAGATTGAATTGCTATAAAATTGCTAATATTTGATGTATCAAAATAGTATTCCTACCATTGTGTTCCTTATGTTTTCTAATACCAAGGCATGTGCCAATATGAATTTTGTAGCGCATTTTTTTTTTCCTATTGTTTGTGCAAATTATGAACAATGAATTTCATTTATCTTCAGAACTAAATGGCCTATTGGAAAAATACTTACATATTTGAAATCAGCACAAATGTCTTAACAAGAATGGAAAGTTTCATGAATATTGATGGAAAACATCATGAACATTATTTGAAGAGCAGTGTCCCCCCTTAACTCAAGTACTATAGCAGCTTGTAAGCATTGGGGTCGGGCATGAAATAGATGGTAGCTGGCCCATGCTGTCATCCGACTCATCCACCCTAAGGACGTTGTTGAAGGGAAGGACGTTCTCATCGAGAACGTGGAATATGGGATTTATTTACAGTATCTACATGAAGGGTGGAGAATGTTACATTTCATCAGTCTAGCATGACTGAAAGAGAATGCATACCAAGCAGCCGTAAACAGCTCCTTAAAAACTCTGTCCTCCCTAGATCCCTAGGTGAGGGAAAACTGCCGTTCAACCTTCGACCAATGAAAGCGTCCAAAGTCATCATAGTCGACCCGCCTTTGAGGGGGAGGGTTCGCACACTCACTCCCGTACTTTGGTTTCACAGAACACACCGAGGTGAGAGGGTTCTTTTAGACAGGGGTCTTGACCCGAGCAGGCGCCTCTTGATCCCACAGCTGACCCGCCGCGTCTGTCCATTGACTGTGACGACCTCTGGGGCCCGTGAGAAAGCACCACAAGACATCCTCTTCCAGGAGTTCTCCCGCTCCAAGCACACCGTGAACGCGACAGCGAATCAACCAACAATACTTGGTCTGCTGAACGGCTAGCCCCGTTGGGCTGTACGAGGAGGCGCATTGTCGTCTTTACAAAGCGAGTCATTGCAGCAGGCTGGAAAGGGTTCCAAGGTCGCTTCTCCAAAGATCACCACCCCCACTGCTGCAGCGAGCTGGGAAAATTTTGCAGGTCGATACCCCTGCAGGCCAATCATAACAAGCTACACAGAAACTAATGACACATTTGAAATCTACTTGAAATGTTCTATAAGTGGGTGGATTTTCAAATCTCTAGTACAAATATTAAAGAAATGCTTTTTCGAGGAGAGTCTCCCCTTAAATACAAACCATAGGTGTTTGGAAGCTGTGACTTGGCAGGTTAAAATGTTCAGTGACTGCTTTAGAAAGTTTCTTGACTGCATCTATACGAAAAACTAAGCCCATCAGGTTTACAGTCTCAGCTTACACGTGATGGGTTTTCTTGCTTGCCACCACTGCAAAAGAAGTATCTACAGAACTCCCCCTCCCCCCCCCACCTCTCACTATCACAGCTAATCCTTCCTTTTAGACACATTTCCACTTTCCTTGCCCAGATCTCACCTTATACTCTTTTTGCACACACTTATGATCCTTGACCTTGGAGAAGAAAGAGCTGAATAAATCCTGACAAGAAATGCAGTTGCCTTTTTGAACCATTGGCTTCAGACTGAGGCTTCACTTTTTCATCCGCTGTTGATCACTTCGAGTGTCCACTTTCTCGTGACCCCTGTGTCTGATTTGTGTCAAGTTATGTTTTGTATAGTAAGGCTTTCATAATGATGTCTTTATCAGCGTATTGGTTAGGCTTGTGTAATAGACGAGGTAGCCTTTGTCCTCATGGCAACCCAGAAACATTTCTTTCCTCAATGCAGAAAACGGGCCTCTCTTTTTGGTGTGTACTTATTTATTTTGTTTAATTTATCAAAGTATGAGCTGTAATGCCTGCTCGGATATGTTCAAATTTAGCGTAGTTGTTTTGAAAAAATGCAATGTAAAAGTTATGGGTTAAATGTTGAACATTTATTTGTTAAAGGGACATTAACATTAAATAGGAACATGAGGTTAATTTTGAATTAGTATATTGCAGCTATGTAACACCAAAAGGGTCAGTCTTATCATATGGGGAGGTTTGGTAAGAGAGGACTTGTGTAGGGGTGAAAGACATGTGGAGGCACCAACTTGAATTCTTGCACTAGCTCTTGGTAACCTCATGTAATATAATAACCTTTGCTCAGGATTAGTTACTAGCTTATCGATAAACAAGGGTCATGTTGCTTTCTAAAGGAATCAATGAATCAACTAGCAAGATTCCAATAACTTTTTCTGTGTAAAAGCAGCCTAAACACATGAAAATACTTCGAAATCTATGATGTCCTTGAAATCGTAACTCACCTGACTTTCAGTGCGAAATTCAAAAAGGGCAAACTTATTTTTATTTTTTCCACCAATAAGCAGCTTGTCCACCAAAGTTGTCCAACAATAAACATATTTGTCTGCAAAAAAATAAAGATGGTTTTGAAAAAGCACTTCACCAGCATAAACTGATTTATTGTTGCTCTTTAGTTTATTTTTAAAAATTTGCCTTAGAAATACTGCAAGTAAAAAAAAATTGGCAATTTACAGAAATATATGCTTTGCCCACAGTCTGAATGTGTCTAGTTAGAACATACGAAGATAAAAGCTTATCAGCTGTGGTAGCTCAGTGGCTATGGCGTTGCATTGCTGAGCCCAAGGTGACGGGTTCGATCCCGGCCGCGGCGGCCACATTTCGATGGAGGCGAAATGCAAAAATGCTCATTTACTTACATTTAGGTGCACATTAAAGAACCCCACAAGGAGTCGGGATAAACTGGAGTTCACAACTGTGGCTTGCCTCATAATCAGATCGTGGATTTTTCATGTAAAACCCCAGAATTTAATTTAATTTAAAGCTATAGTCTTTTTTTAGATTTATGTTAACCATGATTATGCTCATGCTACTTAGGGGAGCAGTTCTGTCTTGTGAAGCATAGGCACTAATCTGTCAGAAAATGCTTGACTGCCTGCAGCATGGCTTGTGCTTGATTTTGATCTATGTTTTCTTAGGCTTTAGGTGCAATGACTTTTAAGGTGGGAAGTGGCCACAAGGGAAGTGGCCACAATGCTTCTCATGATTGAAGGTGTGATTGATCAGCTTCTTTTTGAAAGCAAGAAGCAAGCTGGCTTCACTGAGCACTTTGAGCTAGTTCCAAAGCTGCTGGATCGAGAATAGAGGATAGAGAACCAGTTTGTTCAAACAGGCCACTGGAAAGCAATAAACAAGCAAGATGAGGGTCAGGTTGAAACCAATCTCACACTCTCATTTCAGTAAAAAACCCCATCTGGCAGGAAGCATTCCCTAGTACTTTGTACTTATGTTCTTATAATAAGGGAACACCAATTATTGAAAATTATGGAATTATGGAGCATTCAGTAATTATGGAACATAACAGTGAAAGCAACACTAAGTCTACTGCTGGTAACAAAATTTGTAAAGCAGCATAGGTAGCTGTCAGAGCTGAAAATCAGGTGAGCCAACAAAATCTGCTTAGTTTTCTTGGCTATTTTCATTTTAATGTTGCTCACTCGAAATGAGCAAAGCACAGATTTTGTGTTGTTCCACTTCAGAAGTGCCAGTGCATACGTTGGAATCCAATTTTGACATCACCTCCCAGTGAGGTTTTATTTATTGCAGCTCCCCAAATCAGGCCAAAAAATTGCAAAATGCAACCAAAACTGAAAGCTCCATCTTTAAGGCTATGCAATGGTTGACATTACTTGTAGGAAAATGCCAGGCACTGTTTTCTAGCATGTCAAAAGGCAATTGTTCAAATTGAATAAGTTACGATAAATAAATTATCTGAGCTAAAATAGGCGAATGTAAATATGTGTGTCTTCACATTGAGAGTCTGGTATAAAGTTCTGTGCTCTTATGAGTTCTTTTGTGTGTGTTCCTTCCAAAGTTTGTTCATGGCCTTGCCACCACACTTGGCGAGCACACTGTGAAAAGCAGGAAGTTCCACTTCCATGAGTAAGTATGTCTTCCGTGAGCTTCGTTAGTTCATTCTCAAATTAATGTAAACCTAATTATGTTTATGTGAACTTGTTTGCTAGTCACTTTATCAATTCTTTACGAAGGCAAGATTTTCCTTCCGTATTTGTTGCTTGGACACATATTTTGTGTCTCGTAATATTTCAACTTTAATTCTAAATTTGAACATGTAGTCTAATTCATATTTCTAGCATCATTTATGCATATCATAAAGAAGTTTAACTGTGGAAAGAAAACCTAATGTAGGTATTTTTTTATATTTGAAAGTATGTCTATAATTAGTCTTGCTTGCACAGCTGCTTCTGGTTGGGTTTTTACCTGTAGCTTCTACCATCAATTTGTAGTTTGCACTGCCTAATCACTATAGCATTCTTGCATATTTACTTATACTTTCTTTCTGAATGAATTTGTTATAGACACTCTACAGAGAGTCACCATGCTAAGACTGTGCCTGACAAGAAAAGCAGTGAAGAAATGCTCCTCAGGTATGAAGCCTATCATTGAGCTGTTATGATAGAGGTTTGTCAACTTGCATATAACTAGCAATCTTACTTGAAGTATTCTGTCCTCATTTTTTCACATGAGTGCCTAAGTGCAGTATTCTTTGTCGGCATGAGAAATTAAAAAAAAAATGTAATGGCCTTCCACACATGGCTCATTCCATGCCAAACGTCCCAGACATTGCATTGAACCCTCTCAGATTCTATTTCATGAAATTCTGGGCAATCATTTTGCTACACTGTTGTTAGCCCTTGTAAACTATTTTTCCAATAAATTTTTTTTTCTATTTCTTACAATGATTTGAATGTTGTAGTGTTGAGCAAAATCTAAATTGTGAAAAATACACCTGCAACAATACAACATGACACGAGCACCTTGTGAATCTGCTGGTTTCTAGAAAAGGAATCGAACTTTCTTATTCCTTCCCATTGGTGGCCACTACTTTGTCTCACAATGTGCTTTGTGGTGAGGCAATGCGGCGATTCTAGACAGATTTTGGCCTTTTTACTAAAATTTGACCAGTTTACAGGCACAATACAACTGCATTATGTGTCTGCATAGTTAGCAATAAGCGTGCCCAAAAACTATTGAAGTCAATAGGCTAGTATTTTCAAGATAGAAGAGGTGCAAACATTGAAAAATTTGCTAAATGTTTTATGCGCTCCAGGTAAAGAATGTACACTTCAATTCATTTTGAAGGGTATACAAAAGAGATTTATTTCTGAAAGTTTAATCGGGGTACTTTTTGTTTTAGGCACGAAAAAAATTTTGACGTTGAGCGTCCGCAGCACCTTTGGGCGCCGGCCTGTAAGTCCGCTTCACTGTGCCGCGCACTTCTCTATAGCAACGGAAAGTGGCGGCAGCCGCGTGGGTGGCAAGATTGCGTGATGCTTTGTGTTTTCATATTGCTAGCAACTTGTAAACAGTGTGGCTGGCTGGCATGAGATTCCGGAAAGGTATAAATGGCTACCGATTAGCACTAGGAGCTGATATTTCACTGTCACAGCGCTGGATTGGTGCAGATGTGGCACTCTGTTTTTCTTGAATGCATGCCAAGAACTTCGTCCTTTGCTCTGATGCAAATAGCTTTGCGTGCCTGTTACTCTGACGCTCCAAAGAACTTAATAATTTTTTCATGTGACAATGAAATGGAGCTAGTGTCAAAATCTAGTTTTCTCAGTCCTTCATTTTCACATTTCTTTTAAACTGGTTCATTATAGCTATTTAGTCACTTGTTGAGAACTTGTCACTGCAATGTTCAGCAGATGTCCATGGCTGTTGAAGACCCAGTATGAATAGACTATCTTTTTGGTGCTTCTCGAGCCGTTTGACCTTCTTTGTACAGGTCTGTCGAGCATTCTTTCTTTACCCTATACTTACCCCTATAGACTTATCCCTATAGCAGCCAGCGTCTCATTTAGGTCTTTATTTAGGTGTTCCAGCTCACTCGGATCAGAGTGAATTCCACTTTCCTGGAGAGTAACCTTCAGGGCTTGTAGCTTTCAACGTAGTATAGCACACATGCACTTTTGGCCCAACCTCCCCCCGGAATGAGTCCCAGCATTTGTTGGAGGCCAGCCACAGTCGTGGTAGTCATGCATGTCCCCTGCCTATTAATGCATTAGCATTCTTAGGGTACTTCAGGCACTTTTCAGGGGTTATCTATACATGTTTGTTTGTATCTAACTGTTTTCACACCTACCTGGGTCACTGGATAGTCCATGGACAAATGGGTAGCGCATCGGGCTGCTGTGCTAAGGAGCAGTGTTCAAAACCAACCAAAACCAACTTAGGTCACTGAATATGTGGCAATGTGTACATTTGTGCCGCTCTTCAACGGACCTCATTCATGCTGTCATGGGTCACTGTAGATGTGGGACCCAGTAGGTGCCACTGTTCCATGAAACTCTTTGATGCCAACTTAGAGCACTTGGTATGTGCCACTCGCTCTGTACTGGTCTTCAATGAACCTCTTTGATGCTTACTTGGATCACTGGGTATGTGCCAGTAGGTGTGTACCACTCTTCAATGAATGTCATTGACACCAACTATGTGCCACGGGGAATGTGCCACTTTACAATGACAAAAGATCCTTTAGTTTTCACAGATACTGCATAGAATGGAAACCAGGTCACAAGGGTTCCTAAAGGACAGTACCCCAACACTTTAGCAGGCTGCACCACAAATGAACTGAGTATGTGCCGCTTTTCAATGAACCTCTCACCAATGTGGGTCACTGAGTATGTGCCACTAGGTGTGCGGCAAGTGAGGAAACAATTATCAGTGTTTTCAGGCACCAGTGTGCCACGCTACTCATCTTGGAGGCCACGCACGGACTTCTTGGCAGTGCCACTAAATGGCGCAGCATGTCCAGAAAGGAGCGTGAGAGAGGGGAGCCCAGTTGGTGCATGACACGCTTCTCGGCGTTTACACACACAGGCTTTGCAGCAGCAGATGGGGCCAGTAAATGGAGCCAAGTGTTCTTGAGGAAGTGCTAAAGAGGAATCCCACTGCAGTACACTCCTCATACATAACTCGTTTTGACGGTGGCAATACATTGTGTCACTATATTGAATCAGTGCTAAACACATTACCGTAGACACCATCGACAATCATCGTGAGATAAGTTTTTTTTTTTTTATTGTGCATGAGGAATGGGCTAGAGCACCACTTTCACACCATGTGTTCTGTACATTTTCAAAAACATGGTATAGTGATGGTAGCATACTGTAGAGATGCTTTGGTTACTTTACACTGCAGTTTCAAGAGACCACTCTACTTCACTGAGATCTTGCAAGTTAAATATCTGCTGTTGTTTTGACTGTTGTCCTGTGTCAATCCATATGGCCAGGTGAACACACAAGCAGTTCACTTCCTGAAATGCAGGAGATGTGACATAAACGTGCGGAGAAAATTCCAGCTGCCGTGTTCGTTAAGAAATATATAGTGCACCATCATAGTTATCTCCTCAAATTCTGCTTGCACATGTGGTTTGGCAGACATAATTTTTGCAAGAAAGTATAGTGGACAGATTCACAAATTAATAAAATTTTTAATTTCTTTATTCTCATTGTTACGTATATGTTCATATTAGAAACTTGAGGTTAAGCGTAACCGAAGGCAACTTCATTTTGATCGATAGTTCTACAGTGTGGAAGAAACAAGCACATGCCATTGAAGAAGGCATTTAATGTACAGTACTAGTTATTTCATAAACCAAGAAATAAATGTGCTTTAAAAGTTCTTGATGCCTACCTTCAAAGATACAAATTTCAGGAGAAGAAGCACTGGCACATCCACATGAGAAGTCAAATCACATACTGTACACAGTCAAATAGTAAACCCCACGTGCTCTCTCGCCATGCATACTGCATGCAATGCGGTCAGCTCTGTGTTTGTCAGGCAGAATTGTCCTTAATTCTAGATCTTTATCGCTTCCACTTTTAGTTGTACAAACCAACCTGTTGTCAGTATATGAGCACAGACGCTCCATGTAAAATATGACAAGACATTGGTATACACACCATTCGCAGTGTTTATGTTGTGTTATGTTAGGGATGGTGCTCGGTTGGTCATGCAATCTCAGGAGGCAAGTTCATCTCTACCAAAGAGCTGAGCATAGGAAATCAAAGGAGCAGTCGGCTCCATAGCAGGAATGGCATGGCTCATGTTCAAGCAAGCAGCTCAGAAGAAAGAAGTATAAGTGTTTCCCCTGCGTTACGCACTTTTATATGACAATATATTCCTGAACAAACCATCTCTCATTTTCTCTGACACTTACTTAATTGGTGGCACCACAAAAAAACCTGCGAATATGTGTAGAATTAGTATTGTCAAGCAGCCAGCTATGTGAAAACAACAAAGCGGCATACAATTTTGCCACCCATGTGGCCACTGCATATTTCTGTGGCCCTGGAGAAGTACATGGCGCAGTGAAGCAGACTTATGGGCCAGTGCCTTGGGATGTGGTGGACACTGAGCATAAAAATTTTTTTCTCTCCTAAAGAACAAAGTACTACAATTAAACTTTCAGAAATAAATCTCTTTTGTACACCCTTCCAAATGAATTCAAGTATGCATTTTTACTTGGACCAGATCAGCAATCTACATGTGCCTGAACATGAAGCACTTTGCACATTTTTCAATTTTTGTGGCTCTTCCACCTCGAAACTACTTGCCTATCACACTTGCCACCAACTAAGCAGACACATGCTGTAGTCCTATTGTGTCTGTAAAACTTGTCAAATTTTGTAAAAAAAAAGGCCAAGATCAATCCAGAATCATCGTATTGCTTCACTACAAAGCACATTGTCTGACAAAGTAGCAGATGCCAATGGGAGGGAATAAGAAAGCACGATTCCTTTTCTAGCAACCAACTGATTTGCAGGACACTCCATATGGTATTGTATTTTTGCGTCCCCCCCCACCCCCCGCAACCTACGTTTCACTCAACACTGCATCACTGAAATCACTTAGAGGCCAAAAATAAATTTTCTCACAAAAGTAGTTTATGAGGAGAAATTGTGTAAATAGAAATGGAATTGGAAAGGGTCGAGCACAATGTCTGTTGACGTTTGGTGTGGAATGACCCACATGCATTTGTGCTTAATGCTTCATACCTATTATGTTTCGTGTTATTCTGTAAAGTCCCTTATAGATTGTTAGGTTGCACTCATTTGCTGAAGTGACAATGCAGTGCTGTGGAATTGCCTGAATTGTTTGTTTGTTTTTCTACATAAAAAAAGTAGATAGTTTTTCTACATGGCTCTTTGATGCTGTTTTTGTTTTTGTTGGTTTACAGTGGGAGTCTGGAAATGGTAGATGGTCCTGACAAGCAAGATGGTCACAAGCACCACCCTTCATTAGTGCGTTTTTTGATTGCATGCTACTATGCTATTGTGTCACGCTCTGAAGTTGTTTGCTACCTAGTCATTGTCCTTAACCAAATGAAGTCAGCCAGCCTGCTCTCGTTGCCACTGCCTCTGATGGCATTCCTGTGGGGCTCATTATCAGTGCCGCGTCCAACCAAGACTTTCTGGATCACAATCATCACCTACACTGAAGCTATTGTTGTTGTCAAGTACCTCTTCCAATTTGACTTCTTCGACTGGAATGACTCGGTGCCTGTAAACAGGCCGTTTGACCCTCCGCGCATTTTGGGCATTGAGAAGCGCAAGGAGGACAATGACTATGCACTCTACGACCTGCTCTTGCTCTTGCTGGTCTTCTTTCACCGCTTCATGCTCAAGAGCCTTGGCCTTTGGAAAGATACCGACCGAAGTGTCAGTGTGTCTGCCATTCAGCAACAAGAGCCAGCATCAAATGAGGAACAGTACTTCACAGCTGCTAGACGGGCATCTGAGCACAGTGTGGCAGCACCTGGTTTCCTCGCCAGTGTACCACCAGATCAGCTGCCCGGTACCAGTGGGGTAAGCTTTATGAAATAGGCAAACTACCCATTTGTTCATTATTTCAAAACATAGCACAACAGGTAGGACATCAGGCCAGTGCTTAGACCATAAAAAGACCTATAAAAAGACCTATAAAAAGACCTGTAAAAGACCTAAAAGGCCTATAAAGCAAGAAGTAGTGGAAGACTTTAAGAGCACCATCACACTTATGGTTACCACACTTTTCCATCTCTATGTATACCATTTTTACAACAATATATGGCACATCTTCTGTAATGTCCAGCTTAAAAGTGCACCTCACATTATTATTGGAACTGTGCTATGAATGAAATGAGACATTTTCTTTGGACAGTGCACCATGCTCTAGCACCAAGCAATCTGAGCAATGGAGGAAAGCTCATCCTAGACCTCGTATTTCATCTGAGGGCTTCTACACATAGTTAAAATGCAAATTAGTGCATTTACAGCTCACCTAAATGTAAAATCGTTTAACACGATGTATCAGTAGCAGCAAGACAAGACGGTAGAGGGTGGTGCTTCTTTGTTGGCCATCACTGCTCATATGCAGTAAGGAAGTGCTAGGCAGTAGTGATGGATAGAATTTACAGCTAGTCTCCCATTTACTATTTACTTCTTTTACATTCTTCTAAGCCATTTGCTGTGGTTGCTCTGTTAAGTCAGTTTGTGTTGTATAGGTGCATTAGTAAGTCTGGCATGTTCACCCCTATTTTATATTTATGATCACTGCAAAACGTTTTTTTGCTAATATCACAAGAGGGAAATTGTGTATTCATAACCTTCACTGCTAAAGTAAGAAGATTGAATAGCTCTTGGCTTGTCCGCATTTTGAGTACATACATTTTAAACGCATACAGAAGATCTACAACTATCCAATCCATGAAATCCCGGTTGTGGCAGTTGCATTTTAGTGTAGGTGAAATGCAAAAATGCCTGTGCACCCTGCATTGGGTGCATGTTAAAGAACCGTAGGTAGTCAAAATCAATCCAGAGTTCCTTACTACGGCATGCCTCATAATCTTATCGTGATTTTGGCACATAAAGCCCCAGAATTTAATAAATAATTTAAAGAGCTTATTGATGGAACAATTTGCCTGACAGTACCCTAGCTGTGAACACAGCTCCATGTGATATATATTTCAGTATAAGAGTTATGTCATGATGATGGAAATATTGGCAGGTCTGGTATTCAGTCAGCATGCAACAGTAGGCTTAATACACTTCACAATTTAAGTAAGGCGTCTTTAATATGTTTTAAATAGTCATATTTGACAAATGCAGTCCTTCTGAGTCTGTAAGATGTATGATGTATAGTTTGTGAAACGAGTAAAAATCATGCGTAATCCTCTAAACTTTTATATATATTTAAAATATTGGTGAAGAACTGAAGTGATAGCCACTGCAAAGCTTCATTCTGAGTCGTTACCCTACACGTCCACCAAATGCTACGAAGAGGAAGCACAAGACACAAACACATATACAAGTATTTACATATGAAAGGGTAGTTGTAAACACACAGGGTGGTACACAGGTCACAGCTCTCATAGACAGTCTACCATTTCTTCTTCATGTATCTCTTGCGTACGGGGCCCTGTCCAAATGCACTGTAACAGTATTAGGTTTGTTAACAAAGAACTTGCTTCGTACCTAATTCTATGGTAATTGTTACTGTTTTGCTGACATGTGGAAGCATTGTGAAGAGGGCTCTGAGAAAATGTGATGCTAGCCCTTTGATGCCATGGTCAAGTTCCATTTGACCAGACTCGCTGTGCAAATTTTATTGGTGATGAATCTTACACATCCAGCAAGTGTGTCATCCCCAAGTGATCCTGGACAAGTGTTGGCAATCTTCTGCATGGTGTTGCGAAGACGCATCACTTGGTCTCGTTCACTGAGAGGGGAAAAAAATCTAACTGCTAGCTGCATTAATAACAAAATGATCTGGCTTGTTTGGGTTTAAAAATAGCAGCATTCATTTGGGTTTGTTCCTGTGACAAATGGTTGTTTTCCATGTTGAAGAATGTGCCTTTGATTATATTTAATTGTCAGTAAAGAACTAAGCTTCAAGGGAGATTTGCAGTGAATTTTTGAAGTCATGCATGTGGACGCAGCTGGACACTGATTTATTGGAAGTGTAAGTTCAAGCATGCATTCTCTTTGCATCTCCAGGTTTCTCATTTCTCACCCTATTCGGAACAACCCATGTTGTAGAAAGCAGATAGACATTCACTCCTGTTTTTGAACAATGTTATTGCCTTCTAATAAATGAAAAGTAAAAATTACAATGGTAAATAAATGCAGCTGCAAACATTAAAAAAAACAAAAACAGGATATTGGTTTCATTCAGTGCAGTTGTCCTCAAAAAATAATTTGGCATAGCAAGGGTTAACTAAAATAAAACAATATCCACTTCGGGTTCCAATTAATTCTGTTCATTAAAATTTTAATTTCACCGCATTTCTTGCATCTTCAGAATCATGAAAAGTGCACAACTGCAGAATGGATTAACAATTTTCTATTTGTTCGTAACTTTGTCAAGTTTACAGAATCTAGGCTTCATGTGAGAACTCTCTACAGGAATGTCAGAAATGAAAACGTGAATTTCATGTGTAGCATGCTTGTACTGTCCCATCACTTGGAAGATATGCGTGATGTAAAACACTGTGAAAAACAATTGAAGTGACCTACCACGTGACAACTTACTGAGACCGAGAGAAGATGTCCAGTCATCTATCTTCGAACTCGTTTTAATGTAACACTTGACACATTTTATTCAAACTTGCAACACATGCCCAATCAGAAGTGTTCCAAGATGTATGCGACATGTTTTAAATATCATTGTTTTCATCTGTACTTTTGTTTTTAATGCATTATCTTAGCATGCACAATTGTGCACACAGTGCCTGAAGGAAAACTCATATGTGATTCACCCTTGGGAAAAAGGTTTTAATAGTAGTGTGCATCACAGCCACTGTAGGTAGTCTTAATAAGGTTACTTTTATTAATTACAGACTCTAGAACTGTCAGCTTTACCAGTGGATACTGCTTCATCAGCCTCAAGGTGCTATGATGGTGAGTAAAAAGCATTGCTACTACAGTACAAAAAATTCGAAATGATTAGTAGAAAGTCTTATAAGCAAGGGAGGCAAGTAATATAACCCTATAGAATAAAATGTTCACTGCTTTTGCATCTAGGTTTGTTAATATTGTATGCTGTTCCTTTTCTTTCTGCTGCTTAAATGGCCAGATGTCATACCTGGGCAAAGTGGATTGGAAGAGAGTTTTGTTCACCTGAGCAAGCTTTTTGATGGGTGAGTACATGTCTACAAAAAAATTCCTTCGTTTCAGTCTCTTTGAAAAAGTAGGAAGCAGTCACTGACCCTTGCAATGCCAACAACTTGTAGAAAATCCAGGTTTTTGCATTTTTTTCTGTATGCATGCACACAAATGTGTATAGGTATGTATGTAAGCAGCTTCATTGAAATTTGTGCATGAAAGAGCTTAATTCAGCCACTATTATTGGGTCCGTCACATCACAGGATGGGCTTCATGGCAATTTCTTCAATTGGTACTAAACTCTGCTACTTCATGTGTAACTCTGATACTAATGCAGAAGTGTCATTAGAATTATACTTGGTTGTTGAGTATGAAGAAGTAAAGTATATATCCTCATGCAACCCCTTGTACATTATAATGCACATTGCCTTCAATCCTTTTTAAAAATTTCTCATCTTCAGTAAGTAGAATATACCCACAATTGTGACATAGTCAGTACAGTATTCTGGTGTCAATCATGAGGTCGCAGGTTCGATGCAAATTACTCACATGCAAGTACACAAAATAGTCAGCCTGAATATAGAGTATGGAACTGGGTTAAGCATATTCTTGTCGTCAGCTTTCGTGACAATTGGCACCAAATATGATCTAGACCATTGCATCATCAGAGATGACGAAAAGCAGCTGTGAAGCAAGTTTCAAATAATGCGAGTTCACGTTAAATCAGCGTGCCAACCTACCATGCGGTGTTACACTTCAACTTGTGTGTTTAGGTCAATAAAAGTGGTTTTTACAACAAAGAACATGAGCAGATAGTTACTTTCTCCAAGTACATGGAGAGGCTCCCTTCAGCATCCAACCAGGGTACTTGAAGGGACCAAGTCGTAGATTAATGCTCAAGTACTCAACAACATCTAAGATGTCAATTTTATTGAGAACAGCGCTCTAGTAAATCAAGCAATTGAGGTAAATGCAGGACACAATTTTAGACTCCACTGGGACATCCCAGTACTAGCCTGATGACATAGCAGCTACTCATGGTAATTCTGTCACTAGTACTCAACCATTTACAATAAAAATATAATTCCATGATAGAGTGTATAAGCATGACTGAACGAGTACATAGAAAGAAAGATACACAAAGACAGTGCTATGTTTTCACCATGCCTTGCGCACGGGTATGGTTCATCGATATGCACCACTGAATGTTGTTGTTTTTTTCCTGTCACGTTTGTTTCCGCTCGTATGATATATATACATTGATGCGTGCCAAAATAAACCCTATAGTTGAAGAAGCGCTGTCTCTATGTATCTGTGTCCTTCTATGTACTCATTCAGTCGTGCTTATACACTCTATCATGGATTTTAACCAACTAGCCCGCCAATGTGTTTTAACCAAAAATATCATTGCATTACAACCTGCCAGACAACATCGCTTCTCTGTCTAATCCTGATACATTCCATCACCAACTCGTTGCACATTTCACTGAAGCCGTCGTTTAGCGTGTCTTCTTACTGAGGCTATCACGCTTTGATGGATTGCACACTGATCCATGTGCCATGAACTTTTTTGTTTTTGTTTTATTGTGTGCTGCGTCCCATATTTCTTCTTGTAATTACCACGTCGCTTGGTCTTCTCTTCTGTACTGCAATTATGCGTTCAAATTTTATTTACCATGTATTGTACTTTGTTTTTCTTTTATTGCTTATTCTGGTTGTGTATGCACTGGTTTTGATGCTGAAGCTGTTCTCACAGTGTTTTTGTTTTTGTATGCACTGCATTTTGACGTCCCCTTACACAGTGCCATATGGGCCTGAAAATTTTCAAATAAGTAAATAAATAAGATGGCAAAGAAAGTGCTACTTCAAACTTTTTGTGCGCAAACAGGGACAAAGAATAGAAGAAACACAAGGACGAGCGCTTGTCCTTGTGTCTTCTATTCTTTGTCCCTGTTTGTTTGCGCACAAAAAGTTTTAAGATGAATCTGTTCCAACTAGGCCGACTTGCAGTTATGCAAAAGTGCTACTTGTCTGCATCTATTCAATTCTTAGAAAAAATCTTTTTCACATTACCCTTGACGACACAAGCTGTCAAAAGTATTAGTTTTCACCCGACCCTGCACTTCCTGCACATTCGCATTTCCGTATTTTTATTTATTTATTTGTTTGTTTGTTTGTTTGTTTGTTTGTTTGTTTATTTATTTATTTATTTATTTATTTATTTATTTATTTGAGTACCCAAAGGGCCCATTCGGGCATTACATTGAGGGGGATGGAAAAGCTCAAGCGTAAGTGCAATGTGTACAATGTAAATAATATAAAAAGACATTAGATACAATTAAAAAATTACGTAAATGTCAAAAAGAAACAAAGATGAGAAAAGAATAGGAAAGGACAAATTTTATGCAATATCTGGTAGTGTGAAAAATGCAAGTATACTCAAAACACGGTGGAGGCAACCAATCCCCATCAGAACATGAGTTTAACAATACGATAGAATAGAATAGGTAAACAACCGGCAAAAATACATATCAGATGAAACGGACTGTGGCAAGAAAGACAAACGCCACATTACAGGTAAGCTAAATCAATTTTCCTCTCTAAACACGCTGCATACACACCTGCCGTAATATAGACAAGCAAATATTACAATGGAACATCAGGGCACTTCTACATAACCTCGAGGATGTCAAGGAACTTCTACGTAAATATAATCCAAAGGTGCTGTGTGTCTAAGAGACCATTTAAAACTTACACAGACAGGCTTTCTACTGCATTTTACCATTTTCCGCAAGGACTGTGAGGATGCTCATGCTTCAGCCGGTGGTGTCGCAATTTAGTTGATAAGCATGTAGCATGTCAGGCCTTAGAACTCCGAATGCCTCTTGAGGCAGTTGCGTTTCAAGCCTTACTGTTTGGTAAACTCACTACAATCTCTTCTATGTACATACCGCCTCGCTATTGATTACACAGAACAGAATTTCTGAGTCTTAATTGATGAACTGCCTGAGCCTTATGTACTCGTTGGGGATTTCAATGCACACCATACTCTTTGGGTAGACTCTCGATGCGATGCAAAAGGTCGGTTAATAGAACATTTCCTTGTTTCTTCAGGAGCATGCTTATTAAATAAAAAGGAGCCGACATTCTATAGTACAGCACATGACACATACTTCCTGATAAACTTAGCTATCTCCTCTGCCACACTTCTGCCATGCCTAGAATGGGACATACCATATTTACTTGATTCTAAGGCGCCCTCGATTGTAACACGCACCCGTTTTTCGTGACAAAAAAAACAAAAACGAAAAAATTTGCCCTTGATTGTAACGCGCACCCGTTTGCCATAACCAAAAGAAAGCCCTTCACAGTACTGCGCACCTCAATTCTTTCATACAGAAGTACAACTTTCTTGCATTTGAAAAAAGTGAGATTGACTGCCAATGAACTGAAGTTGCAATTAATAAAAAAAGTCGCAGTTTCGCACGAAAGGCGAAGCATCGATTACGATAACAAATTAGTAGACAGCTATACGAAAAGTAAGGATAGTAGTTTTATCGGCCGTATAAACTTTTAAACATTCGCTTACTAACTACATAACAAGCATGGTGTCACACGCACACAAGCATGAACACTTCTCACCCAATGACAGCAGAAACTCTTAAAACACTGGAGAGAGAAAGTGCAGTAGCAGGAGCGAGGGAATTGACCTTTGTGGAACCTCTCACTTCGACGAGAACACAGCGCGGTGTGCCTGGATGTGTAGACTCTTGTCTCCGCCGCAGATCGTTTTCAAGACGGGCCGCGCCGTACGTAGCCAGGGTGTCTACCAACCGGGAAAGCCGGGAATTCTCAGGGATTTTGAATAGTCTGAAAGTACTCAGGAAAAACTAAGGGAATTTTAGCTTCTATCAAGGAAAATTAGCTGTAATTTTATCGAAAGGGAACGAAAGTCGCGGTATCGCTGGCTCAAATAACAGAGAGGAATCGTTAACGAATCATCTTTGACGCCGTGTCGACGGCTGGAAGAGTTGCCATTGTACAGTTAACGATCGGCTTTCCGTGGCATGACCACATATCCCATAGGGTCAATGTATAAGAACGTCTGAAATTTCGGACGCAAGAACCCTTCGCCGTTCGATTGTCCAGACTTTTGGCCGTGACCGCAGGTTTGAAATGGCATTAATCACCACCTTTGATTTTGATTATCTCGCCACTTCGAACCGGCACTCTCACGCAGATCCGCTGGCAGCCGTAGCAGCAATGCCAGGCCTTGCTGCTTCGACGTTCGCAATTAAAGGGCCCCTCACCAGGTCTGGCCATTTTGAGCTGACAAGCCTAGAGCATACATTGCGCGATACCGATCGTGTCTGCAAAGTATTACATCGCTACGCGCCGCGGAAAGATCTGAAATTTCAAACTGAGCGCCGTCTTTCCTTCTCCTCGCGGCCGCCGCGCTCCAAGCGGGACAGTGACGTAGTCGTGCCCCTGCGCCTACATAATCGTGTCCGCAGTGTGACGTCGCTCGTGGTGACACGTAACTTCGAAAATTATTCGACATCTGTTATCTGTGCGATCTGTTGCTTGAATTGACGAATTGAAGTTTACAGAAATAATAAAACACACAAACAGAATGTCTGCATGTTTCTTGTTTTACTTCGCACCGAAGCAAGAGAGATGTACTTCCGCTTCGTCTGCTTGTTCCCACGGTCGTGCGGTCACATGCGCAGGTACCGAAACTATGCCATTTTCTACCGTGTTCGAGCGCGTGATCATGCTCTGCGATCTGCTTGTTCTGCCTCAGTATTCGTGTAGCACTGAATTATACCGCGGGTCAGGTTTCCTTGTGCACAGCGCGCGCAAAATCGTGCGCTGCATGAACGAGCCACCAGCTCGCGTGCGACGCCGTCACTGGAAGTGCATAGCTCCGAAAAAAAAAAGCTAGGAGCAAAAATTATATGAAGACGGGGCCTGTGACGTATGCGTCACGCGATCCTCGAGGTCTGGTATGGGAGAACTCGGGGAAGGAATTTCTATTGCGAAGGCTAGACGGGGTGAGCGGAGAGAGCGTCTTGCTTGCCAGTGGAGCCCGCCTGCTGAAATCATTGGTTTGCGGAACTGAAATATTTCTATCTCGGCTATTAATGAGCCGATTTGAAAACTTTTTGCGGCAGAACGCTGACTAGAGGAGACGTAACAACTTCCAGCGTATAACCGAAATTTGCTATGGGGCATTCTTCTCATGGTGACTGCCACAGCTCTGCTAAGCACGCGCAGGCGTCTCACCATCGGCAGTCAAAATGGAAATTCCTGAGGGGCCCTCTAAGCTTCTTGCAGTTCGGTACCGTGTTTTTTCCTTGAACGGATTCGCCGCTCTGAGCAATGGCGCGAAGCTCGGAAAGCACGGCGCATTGCGTAATGCCGGTTCCTGAAAGTCAGCTTCGCCTCAATACAGAAATGTTACGCGGTGAAGCATACGCGAAAGTATTGCGGTGAAGCATAACAAGCGTGGGTAGGGGCAATTGTTACGGGACATAGTATGTATTCCTTAATTATACACGCGAGCACTCGCCATTTCCTGTCACAGTGCGAGCACCGATGTGCCTAATAAATGTACTGGCAGTCCTTCAGAGCTTTTTCGAATGTACTTCTGGCGATTATGAGCCCTCAAGGTCAGTAAAACATGCATTCATTTTTTGTCATCCTTCCTTTTTCAAACTGCCTGGTTTTTCAGACGATTTCGCAGCCATTAGGGATTGCGAAAAATCGGACGTTGACTGTGCAACTAACCAAGAGGATGCTTGAAATGATCCATGGGGCGAACGCGCGGCGGAAGGAGGATAAGAACAGAAAAGACCCACACATTGAGGAATGAATAGGAAAGGAAGCGTGCCATCACTTCTTTGAATGAGATTGAGCTAAAAAAAATCAGTGTTGACTGACGCTAAGATGCAGGTGTTTCTCATCCAAACCAAACTAAAATCTTTAAATCAGTGAAATGCAACACCGAGGCGTTGTGTGGGAGGCTGAGAGTATGTCAGGACAGTTGAGGTTGACTTAATTACCAGCTGTTGAGAGAGAATCTCATTTGTGACAAAGTTCGGGCCTCATACCAATGAGCTTGCTATCAGTTAATAGAAATAGTTCATATTCGAAAATATTTGCATCATCTTCTTATTCGGTGCACTAACCTAAGCCAAAGGAAGCATTGCCTAAGCCCTAAGCACACATACTACAGCACATGGAGAAAGCTACAGCAGATAGGCTCAAAGCATGTACGAAGCGGCCATTTTGAAATGCCGATGGCGATATGGTATCTTCAACCCCTCAACATCCCAACTGAGCCATTCTTTCGAGTAGGTCTGATCTTCTCGGTCCTTGTCCTAAGTCCAAGTCCAGCAACAGGTGGATTGCTGTGGTTACGGATTACGTGACGTGCTACGCCATAACCCGAGTGCTTCGAACCAGCTATGCAAGTGATGTAGCGGATTTCCTCCTCCGCGACATCGTTTTAATACATGGTGCCCCACGACAGCTACTTGTGGACTGTGATCGTACCTTCCTTTCCCAAGTCATTGCCGACATTTTGCAGTCTTGCTTTACATAGAGCCCCCCATACACGTTTCCGCCGACCAGGTTAAGTACCGCCAACCTACCCTCCTCCTCCACGCTCCTCTCCCACTCGCCCCCTTAGCTCCCGGCGTCAAGCGGAACTTCCGTAGCTGCAGCTTCCTGTTCCGAGTGGAAGTGACGCTATGTTTTTTAGCGTTGTTTACTTTCGTGTCAATGGAGAGGCTTTAATTGCACCAGCTGCGGTTTAAACTGTGAATGCGATTCCATCCAAGAACCACCGCCTATTGTAATTAGTGATCTGATCGTGTTCGCTGCTTCGTGTCAGCCTGCGACGGGTTGTGCCACGAGAGACAACGTACAGTGTAATGTAGTGCCTGGGCGCTTGGAGACCACTGCCGTTTTTCGTGCATTTGGAAAATCAGCGACCGCGAACTACTACTTCAGCGGAATACAACAGCTTGTCGCCTTTTCATTCTTCTCATGGTGACTGCCACAGCTCTGCTAAGCACGCGCAGGCGTCTCACCATCGGCAGTCAAAATGGAAATTCCTGCAGCGCAACTCCAGGAAGCGGAAACGCCGGAACCGGAAATTTTGAAACTGGAAATGCCGGAACCGAATTTGGTGTGAGGGGAAAAGGATGCACACAACAAAGGTTGTCGTTACTTAAGAAAGCGGCGGTGGCGCGTGGATGGAGGGGCTTTAGCTTTACCAAGCAAGACTGCAAGCTTGCGACTTCACACCATTCTCAGACCAGTGGCCTGATTGAGAAATTCAACCGGATCATCACAGACAGGCTTCGTTTCGCCAGACCGCCGTGACTAGGACATTGCACTACCCTACGTCACGTTTGCTTACAATTTGTCACGCCATGAAACTGCTGGTTATTTGCCGTTTTACCTGTTGTTTGGTCATGACCCTGCATTGCCCTTGGACACTTCACTTGCCTCTGCTAATGCCTCGAGGAGCAAGCATGCCCGCAAAGCCATTGGTATCAACGGTAGAAAATGGTATCAATGGTTGTAATGTACAATTAGCAGATAGCTATGCAACATATTATGCTTATAATGGGCTGCAGTAACCTGTGAAAAGCCCAATTGAACTACTACTGGCTATTCGTCGGCACTGTCATAAAAAGTCAAAAGTAGAGGTGTGCGAGCATTCGAAATTTAGAATATATGAGTCTAATATTTTTCACAATTCAATTCGCATTCAGTTTGAGAATTAACTATTCAAAATAGTCAAATTTTATTTTTTGTTTTACTACAAGGGATAACAACACTTATTGTAGTCTGGAGGAAGAGAGGTACTTATACAAGTAGGGAATGTTCTCCATGATTATGTCACAGGAGAGCTGCGGTTGTTGCACAGAGGTGCTATTTCCTTAGCAAACACAGAAGGCAGATAATTTCTGTTCAATAATTTCCTCTCATTCAATAAGAATGTCTTGCTTGTATGCAGCCTATATAGATATTTGCTGTCTCATTTTAGGCAAACCAATTTATTATTTGACCATTCCCGGCATGTTTGCATCCCTTTAAAACAATGTGCAGTGCTGTAGTATTGAAGTTCTCTACAGCAAACAACGCTCTGCACACATTTGACGATGATAACATCCTGTTCTCATTTCATTGCTGTCATTGTCGCTCGAGAACTGAAAGCAGCTGTTTCTCATTTGCAAGATTCTCAATTGCGCGAACCTCCAGTCCCAAGCAGCATTATATGAATGTATCAAATTATGTAAATGTGCCTGATTTTTAGGTGAGACACCACAGAAATTTAAGTTTCACTTCATTTAGAAATCAGAAAATCCATATTCTATTCTATGTTCAAAGATAATTTTTCTCAAATATTGATATTTGATTCAGAAATTTCACTATTCAAACACTCCTAATTAAAAGGCATCTGGGAAGTTTGCTAACAGCTTCAATATCTGTCCTTAAACTGTTGAGGTATTTCATGCACTTTTAATGTTTTGTGGCTCAGAGAGGCCATATGAACTGCCATGTGGCATGAGGTGTCATATGAAATTTAATGATGTGGTAGGTACCATAGTATGCTAAGGCAGAAGCAGAGCAAGCTCTGAGCCTTTGCTATACTACAAGATTTCACTGTATACTACACGCACATGCACAGTCAGGCAGGTAGGCTGGCATGATAGTAGAAAGCAGAGACAAAAAATAACAGCATGATTTGGAGTAAGACATGGATTGCTGGCTAATTAGCCATCTGCTTGGGGTTACAACAATGTTTAACATGTCAAAAATTTGTCAAATTCATTGATCTTCTATGGCCTGATCAGGAAAGAGTTAACCCCTTAGTAGCGGAGTTGTTATTCTGTGAAAAAAATTGATTTGGATCTAAATGTGCTTGTGTGTGTGGCCAGGTATGTTAAAGGTTTTCAGACCATATACTGTCCCAGGATGAATTTGCAGGCTTGTTGCAAAAAGAAATTAGCAACTGATGTTGAATGCAAAAAACATATCTTGAAAAATGTGTGTTTGTTTTACCTGGGAATGTGTAATGTCTTGCATTTTGTTGAAGTTTATGAAACATTTTATATTTGAGAAGCCAGCCATAGTTTTCTGGAATGTTCAGCCTCGGAAATTACATGCTTTTGTGTTGTATGTGTCAAATTATAATGCAGGCTTTGTTTAGCAAGCAAGATTAAACACTGTGCTCTTATGTTGGTGATAAATTATATAAAATCCACATTTAGCTTGCTTATTTACCTTCCCATCCTGAAATGGGTGCTTCCAAAAACATGTGCATTACATTCTGTCAAAGCTCACTGCCTATTTTGGTATCCAAACTTGCTTTGTAGACCATGCTAAGCATGACAAAGCAGTGTGTTTTCACCTCTTCACTTTCTGTGCCATGCACAATTCCTGCTCTCAACAAGATCAGTGCATTGTTTAATAAAATGCATGCAGTTCGGTGAAAAAATGAACAATATAATGACTAGTGCTCTGTTAAAAATTCGTGTTGGCTCTCTCTTGCAACATATTGGACATAATGACAGGAATGTAGAAAATGTGGCTGGCAGTACTGGTGAAGTTATAATTGTTTTTCATATTGAAGAGAGGGCCAACCACTTCTCACAGCCAGAAGGTAGCCTGTATTATTTACAATTGCCCTATTTGTATGCATAAGTGGTCTGGATCAAAAATTCCTTTACAAATATCCACTGCAAAAGTTAACACATAATACTTTGATGAAGCAGTGCATTTCAAACAGACACGTTCATGCACAGATGAAAAAGGACATACGCAGCTTCATGTGTGCATGAACATATCGTTTTAAATGCACTGCTTCATCAGTGTCACGACTCACCAACTAGCCCATCAGTATATATTCAGTACATGATAACCAAATCATCTTTTTTCTTTCTTTTTTTTCCTTCAGCATTTCCCGCTACGTGGAACCGTTCCGCAACTTCTTCGAAAATCTTCTGCACCCTGTGTACAGAGTAACTACAGATGTTTATGCCTACATGTTCTTCTGTGACTTCATCAACTTCTTCATCATGGTCTTTGGCTACTGGGCCTTTGGTGTATGTATGCATGTTTGGGAACTGCTATGTTGTAAGCTATACTTTTCATAACCTGCAGGAGAAAAGAATTTAAGCTTTTGGAACCACTAGCATTCCATTTAATAGCAGCACAGGAGCCACTTCAACGCTGCATTGGACACACTATAAAAAATATTTTCATTATTGGAAGTGACTGGAGGTAGCCATAAAAAAACTGATAGGGATCTTTGTGATGGTGTGACATTGAGTAATTGGTGCAGTGAAGCTCAATGAGGCTTCACTCAGCTTCTGCGAGTCTGTCCCATTGTCCAACAAAGGGCTGAGCCACAAAGTGGCCCGCCAGAGTGGCTCAGTGCCTATGGTACTGTAGTGCTGAGCACAAGACCACAGTTTCAATTCCCAATTGCAATGGCCTCATTCAGATAATGGTGGAATGCAAAAATACTTTGTATACCAGGCTTTGCATGGTCAAAATGAATCCATAGCCCTCTACTACTGCTTGGCCCATTGCCTCCAGTGCTTCTTTGGGACGCTAAACCCTGTAACTCGGTCAACCCACCTTGGTGTTCAAAGTTTAATCCTCAAAATTGTACTTCTTAATGATTATGATCAATGAGCCTTCAAATTTTTTGGCATATGATTTGAAGCTTTTCAGGTGTTAAGTGCCTGTAATTAATTTAAGTTTATTTACATGTGGCCTCAAGCAGCATTTCACTTTCTTGCTCTTTTTATTTTGTGTGATAGGCTATGGTTAAAGATATGAATGGCTGCTTTAATGACAGTGTTATTATTGCAGACTGGAGGATCCGAAGATGGCGTTGCCTCATATTTTCAGAAAAATGAGGTAAGTCTGGGGTTTAATTTAAGAAACTTGTAACCATATGGCAGTAGAATGTCAAAATAAATTTACCTTTGCCACTAATAACGAACGACTTTTTCTCAATTTCATTAAAACCAGCATGTGTACTCTTTGCAGGTTCCTGTGCCTTTCCTTATCATGCTGTTGGCCCAGTTTGCTCTAATTGTGATCGATCGGGCACTCTATCTACGCAAGTACATCCTGGGCAAGCTTATCTTCCAGGTGTTCATAGTATTTGTCATCCACATCTGGATGTTTTTTGTGCTGCCAGGCATTTCTCAGCGATCCTTCGTGGAAGAAAAGAACTTGCCACCAAAACTGTGGTATTTCATCAAGTGCATTTACCTGATCCTCTCTGCATATCAAATACGGTCTGGCTATCCAACACGGATCCTGGGCAACTTCTTCTGCAAGAAGTACAACTATATTAATTATTTCCTTTTTAAAGGGTATGTGTCATTCATACTCAATTTAACTCTCTCAGTACTAAATCCTTGCAAGAAATTCGAAAATTATCTAGAATTATTTGTTCATGTGTATTCTGTGTGCACTTTAAGTATAGGGTAATAAATTGGTGAGCATTTTCCCACTTGATTGCTTTCCTAAACCAATGTTATTAGTTGCATAAAATCACTGTGAGCTTCAGTGCACAATCACTTTCCATTATGTTCCTGAGCACACACTGTTGACTAGATCTGAATGTTCCTTAAAAGAAAGTATGCAAAAGAAAGAATGCTTTTGGATTGCTTATATATTTGTAATTCTCTTTGGATATGTTTTATCTTTGTTCACACTAGTGTTGGGTTTATAGCGTTACCATGAACTCTTGCATTCCATATGTGTTTCATTACAACTCACCTCAAGTTCCGCTGTCAATGTTATAATTCTCTGAAGCTGCTCTTTTACCCGCCATGGTTGCTCAGTGGCTATGGTGTTGGGCTGCTGAGCACGAGGTCGCGGGATCGAATCCCGGCCACGGCGGCCGCATTTCAATGGGGGCGAAATGCGAAAACACCCGTGTGCTTAGATTTAGGTGCATGTTAAAGAACCCCAGGTGGTCAAAATTTCCGGAGTCCTCCACTACGGCGTGCCTCATAATCAGAAAGTGGTTTTGGCACGTAAAACCCCAAATATTATTATTAAGCTGCTCTTTTGTACTTGCTTCTCATAACATTGAGAAATTACAGTACTCACCAAAGGGCTCCCATAATTTAAATGTTAGTAAAGAGCGAATAAAGAAAAAAAATCTTCAGATTATTTCCATACATAAGCTCCACCCCTAACTTTAAAAAGTAAAAGGTATTTTCTTCCTATGAAAGGAGAAATGAACCCAAATTGGCTTTGTCAGTCTGTAGCCATAGCTGTACGTCAGTGCATGGTTTACTTTGTGGTGTTTGTAGGTGTTTACATGACTAATAATAATGACATACACTTCAGCCTTCTCAAGACATATGTTAAACTTAAACTAAATAATCGCATTTGACCAACATGCCGACACTTGTGGGTTGTCTTATCTTGTGAATTTAAATTCACAAAAATGTCTCTAGCACACAAAAAGCTTAAATTTTGACCTGGGTAATAGCCACTCTGATTGCATGATATGGATGTTCAAAAAAAGAAACAGAGAGAGGGCATGACTATAACGCAAGTCTGCAGAATGCATGTATGTACAGGCAGGCAAGAATAAAACGCAGACAATACGAAAATATAAAGTGCCTCTTGCATGTAGTTACTTGAAATTGTGATTTAACATCATGGTAGAACCAGCCACTAAACATGCTGTAGGTCCAAAACATGGAATCTGTAACTTATAAACGCTAGTGCTGTGAACACAGGTAAAAGCGGAAAAGCAAGTGCAAGGTTTTTGTTGCTGTTTTGTGTTTTATTCCATTCTGCCTGTACACGTTGGTGCATGTGAATGCCAACGTGTTTGGTACCCATACGCAAAAATGTATATCAACAGTCTGCACAAAGAATTCAAATAAAAGTAGTCAGATTGGTTTATAACATGTCAGGTTTTGTGAAAATTTTTCTAAAAATGTTGAAAAGATTTGTATTGAAAATGTCCTAGTATAAAGATGATTGTATTTCGAATGAAAGGGAAGAATATTTATGTAAACATGGGAGTTCAAGCTTCAGGTGCAAGAAAAAGTTCACTGCTTTCTTTATAGTCTGAAATGTTGAAATATCATTTTTTTATGCTAAGAGTTATTATTTGAAAGAGCCACACTACCATCAGTGGCATGAACATCCTTCGTTGCAGCTTTGAGTGATTTGTACAGGCTCATATTTAAATAGATGTGCTTGTACTGAACTTTACGTATGAAGGTACTCATAAGTTGTGTGATTAAATTTTCTTCCACTATTCTTTAGGTCCTTATATGTATACATTTTTTTTTAAGTTGATCAGCTGTATCAGCACGCATTCCTCTCACCTCACCATCATTTTTTAAAAGTGCCGAGCACATGTTGAAGTGTCCTTTTGAATGTGATGTATCACTCTTGCTTTGTTTGCCAAAAAGCAGTTTCCAGTGTTGTTAAGTGAGCATCCATTTGCTCTCTTTGTTCCCTGCAGCTACATGTTAATTCCATTCTTATATGAGCTGCGTTCGCTCATGGACTGGATTTGGACAGACACAAGCATGAATTTGACCAACTGGCTTAAAATGGAAGACATATTTGCCAACGTGTTCTTGCTCAAGTGTCAGCGACGAGCTGAGGAAGAGTACCCAACTCCTAGGGGCTCACGACGTTCGTCACTTACCAAGTACGGCTTGGGTGGCGTCATGCTGTTTGCCATCATTTTGGTCATCTGGTTCCCACTGCTGCTCTTCTCGTTGGGCAACACAGTTGGCCAGACCCTTCTCCCACATGACTGTACTGTGGAGCTGAGCCTTGGTGGCTATGAGCCCATCTTCAAGATCAGTGCACAGCAGGGAAACCTACGACAGCTGCCCTATGATAGCTGGGTCCGTCTGCAGGTCAGTGCTACACCCCTATGTTTTTTACATGTGTATAGAATATGGTCATTTCAGGTACAGTGTTAGTCGAAAAATGAACCTAGTATTTTCAGTGGCCTCAAGAGTGAAAGCCCAACAAATTCAGAGAATACAAGAGCAACTATGTTGGAAAATTGAGCCTGCTTGCAGTTAATTACTTTGTGGGTATTCAATTTTATCAAAGTATCAATTTGATCGAAAATTAGTGACAACAAAGTTATCATTTGACATATAGTGCCACCCACATGTAGCTTTATGTTGCACCAGAATATTTTAGTTGTTCTTTTCTGGTTTGATATTGAAAAGAATCAAAGATGATGTCCATGAGGGTGGACACCAGGGTCTAAGGAGGATAAACCATAAAAGGCAACATAAGACATAGATTTCCCTGTTCAAGTAAATCTGAAGTGCAAAAATTTTCACACTGGGCCACCACTCCTAAGTTATGTGAACTTATGCCTTAGCAAGAAAAAAGTGACTGATGGAAGAAAAACCTTGAGTTAAGCCTTTGAATATTTTATAAGGGTGGACCCTGTTCGTGATTGTAATGCTAGCTTTTCTGCTAGGTAGCTTGCCCAACTAATGGCAGCATAGTCACTTTTAAGAACAATGTGTACTAGCACAGTTTGCTTTATTATGACATGGAAAATGTATACGTGGCTCTCGTGATGAAACCATGTGCAAGAGATAAAACACAGCATGTGCATCTAGCATTTTGTCTGCATTTGAGTGGTTACCGGTGCAGTCATTGGTTGGGCAAATGTGCAGTGCAGAGAAGTGCACTTGCAAATTAGAAGGGTTCATTGATGAATATAACAAAAAACAAATATAAACACATCAAGTAACTCATATATGAACTTCTATAAAGCATACTATCATGATAGAGCGCTTAAAGCAGACAAATTTAACATTAAAATATAGCGTATATGAAATTTTAGTTACATGGCTCTTGTAGAAGTACAATTCAGGAGATATAGATACATTCTTCTACTCAGCCTGTTTTCTTTCCATTCTCAAGAGCCCAGAACCAAGGCAATGTGTGTGTCTGTACACGTGCACGTGTGTTTGCATACATTGGTGTGTGCAGGGGAGAGGGGATTATTACACAACATACAATAATGCATGACTATGGAAAAATCGTAAAGGATATGTAGAAAACATCTAGTTGCAACATCGGGGTAACAAGGTATCAATTCTAGAACACAGTGAGGATATTAGAGAATGCAATAAAGCATATAAAAGAACAGATAACCCAAAAATATTTGGCAAAACTATGGTACTATGAGCAAGTCATCAGCTGAAGTATTACAAAAGTGCGAAAGAAATAATTTAAAATAATGGGATTCATGAACACATGAAATATGCTGATTTTAGTATACAGTATAACAATAAATAATCGGCTAGGTTAAAAAAAAGGGAAGAAACTATACTGAAAGTTGACACTGAGACTGGACACAACTGACAGAGTAAAGATATGAAGCTGTTTATAAAAAGGTCTTTGATGTAGGGTGATTAGAGTGGAGTGGAAATTTGTCCAGTTTGGATGCTCCAGCAGATGTAGCTTAAACCAGTTTGCCTTCCTGCACTATCAAACTTTCTCTTTAAAAATTTTGTGACTTTCATAAGCTTAAAGGGCTGAAGTAAAAATCTGCCACTTGCTGCAGTAGCCCGGTGGCTGTGGCATTGCACTGCTGAGCTCAAGGTTACAGATTCGATCCTGGCCACAGCAGTCACATTCCTATGGGGATGAAATGCAAATACGCTCACGTACCGCGCATTGGGTGCACGTTAAAGAACCCCAGGTGGTCAAAATGTATCCGGAGCCCCCGCTACGGTGTGCCTCATGATCATATGATTTTGGCTTGTGAAATCCCATAATTATGTTTATTTATCCGTTTCTAAAAGTCACTACAATTGAACTATTTTCAGGTAAAACACACTTATTTCAAATTTGGCGAGTGGTTGCCTGGCCTAGTGAGGATATTTCTCCATTTCAAACGTAGCTGAACAAGAGAAACTAGACTTTGGCTCAAGCAAAAGCTTCTTAAATGAACCTGTGTTATGTTTCATAATGGTCTGGTTTTATAACGTAGATGTGTGGTTAATATTTTTTGTTCCCATAAAAGCGTTGTTGCCTGATTTCTTTCATTTTTATCATAATGCCAGGAATTGGCACCCAGAGCTACAGCTTGAAACTTGTCTCCCATTGTTTAACTTTCTTACATTATATGTATCTTTGATGGGCATCAATGCCTACTAAGTGTGAAGTACTGGCCCACAGTATTTTGTTATATATGTTTGTGTTTAGGTTGGCACAGGCAACCTTTATTCTGAAGTCAGACAAGCAACCAAATACAGCTTGTTGAAGTGTTTTTATGTAATGCTGGTTCATGAAATGTTCTCCGTTTCAAAAATAACTTTGAATATACGGGATGATAATTTTTAAGTTTTACGGAATTTTTAAAAATCGCCTGTGACAGGTAGCACAGTTCTTGTCCTTGAGCTGTATTCGTTGAAGAAGCCAACCTTACTAGCATGAAAAATCAGAACACATATTCAACAAAGTAAAAAACATTAACTAGGTAACTTCATAATTAGTTGCGTTATGGCACATATTGAATTTCCAGGATTATACCAGTTTCAAGATATGTCCCAAAGTGCAGGACGAAATACATGGGCATTCCAGTTACTTTTGTGCTTCAATGCATACAGGAGCATTTTGTTAAGTGGAACAACAGTGCATTTTTATGGCGAGTTTGATGGGGCATATCTCCAAACTGGTGTCATTCTAGAAATTCATTCCGTGTGGATACGCCTTGCAAGCTCACCGGCTACAATTAGTAAATTGCTATATTTCTCGTAAAGTAACTAAGAATTAGTGAATTTATGTTAATTAGTTGAATATGTTTCGATTTCTCATGAAAGTATTTTCCACCTCTCTGAATAATCCAGCTCAAGGACTAGAATTGTTATCTGGAACAGGCGGTATTTAAAAATTCTGTAAAACTTAAAAGTGATTGCCCCATATCTATATATATATGTGATGGTGAAAGAGAAAAGAAAATCTGAACCATGTGACAACCTTCAACAAACAGAACCGAAATGGTAACTGTGTAATTGGCAACTACAGCATCATCTCATCGTCATCAGCCTATTTTCTTTATGTCCCCTGCAGGATGAAGGCCTCTCCCAATTACCTCTGTCTTGAGCTAGCTGATTCCAACTTGTACCTGCAACTTTTCTAATTTCATCACCCCACCTAATTTTCTACCGTCCTCGACTGTGGTTCCCTTCCCTTGGCACCCATTGTGTAACTCTAATGGTCCACAGGTTATCTGCTATAATTAGTAGCTATATATAGTGACAAAAACACTATATTTTACTGGTAGTGACATTTATGAAAAGAACTACAGATGCCATCACTATAAACAATCAATGAAACCTGCAAAAGTCTGGCTACACTGTGAGCAAACCATGCTGGCTTTTAGCTGCTAAATGGTTATAGTACACACAGAATGTTGATTTCTGCTAAATCTGTGGTCCAACAAGTGACTGATGGCTCAAGGACAACCTCAAGGAAACTAGGCTGTGGAAGGATGAAACAGCAGATTACAACTCCCCATTTCGTAATTTTCCACCCACTTGCACTGAGAGAAGTAGGATATTGGCAACCCTTGTTACTGGACTTTTATAGCCTGTTGTCATCTGCCCAGTTTTCAAGCAGCATGGCCTTCTCTCTCTCTCTTGTGTCACTGGCTCCCCTTTAACCTCCATGCCAGCACATATTCACTGATTTTCTGGTCCTCCCTGGGTGAGTGTTTAAAAAACTGCATGGCAAAAGGACCTGTTGGATTATTTGAGAGCTTGAATATTGTAACTGGTCGAACATTTGCAAGAGGATTCATACTGTTCTCAGTAGAGCTTAACTTGAAAGCTGATTGCCTTTGTTTTTTATTTCATCTGCATGTTTTATGTGTATTTAAAAATTCCTTGTGCTGTCTTTAACATTTAGCCATCTCCCTATAGTATGGGCTCTGTCAAATACAATACACGCATTTCATGCTATGCCAAGCCCCATAAATCTGTGAAATGGGATAGCTAGAACTGTGTGCTGCCAGCGCACAGGAACCGTCAGCAGTCCCTATTGATATGTCTAATCATAAGTGCCAGCATGATCACTATGCCATAATAATGAGTGATATGCACTGCTCAATAATGCCTTGTGGGCAGTGGCGTAGCTAGGTCCTCTGGCACCCGGGGCCCATAGGTCTTCTGTCACCCCCCCCCCCCGTGTGTAGTCGAGGAACGCGCGGATATCAACAAGTTCCGGGTGTCTTCAGACGTATATGACCCCCCCCCCCCGCTGGCCCCTTGCACCCGGGGCCCACGGCCCCCCGGCCCCCCCTGTTGCTACGCCACTGCTTGTGGGCCCCTGGTGAAATGCACATTGGCTGCTGATGTGCTTGTGTATATGTGTGAGATGCGCAAAGCTTTTGTTGAAACTAAAGCAGCAATGCAAAATTACTTTGTTAAACTGAGAAAAAAGAGTCATGATTTGAAATGAGAGAGAAATAGAAAATATTTTGTTAAATTATAATTTTTTTTAAATTGAGCTTGAGTTTTGTATCACTAATTGTGTGCTCATAATTTACTCTATAGCTATAAAAGCCACCCACCGTGGTTGCTTAGTGGCTTTGGTGTTGAGCTGCTAAGCACTAGGTCACGGGATCAAATCTCGGCCATGGTGGCTGCATTTCAGTGGGTGCGAAATCTGAAAACACCCGTGTACTTAGATTTAGGTGCACATTAACTCCAGGTAGTCAAAATTTCCAGAGTCACCCACTATGGCGTGCCTCATAAACAGATGGTGGTTTTGGCATGTAAAAACCACATAATCTAATCTAAGCTGTAAAAGCTGTAAAAAACGGGCATCTGCTTTGACATGATTACATTTAGGCAGATTGAAATCATCTTCAAAGCTATCATTCTGATGGATGTGTTGTTCAATCCAGGCGGAGTACAAGTCCAGTGCAGCAGCCCAAGCATTTCTGGCCAATTATGATGCAGCTGATGTCGCTGTGGTGACCTTGAATGGCAACTCAACTGCCATATGGACAGTGAGTCCCCCGAGCCAGGAGGCCCTTATTGCAGAGTTGCACCGCTCGGCTGTGCCCCTTCGCCTCAGCTGGGCCTTCTCTCGATTAGTGGATAACACCAACGCAGAGAAAGTTGTCGGCAATGAGCGCACAGTGCAACTTTCTGATGAAAGTGTGCGGCAGAGTTTGGCGAGGATGCTTAATGGAAACCAAACTAATGTTACGGTACCTCCCATCTTACCACGCTTCCTCCTGGTACCACGCAAGGGCAAGTCCGACGTTATTCGTGCACTAGACACACCTGGCATGGGACCATACCGCAACTTGACTCTTCGACTGCGAACAGGAGCCTTCAACAACTTGAGTGCTCGCAGCGAATGGTGGGAAGTACAAGAGCACTGCACAGATTCGTATCCGTACCCGTTCCTGCGTGACGATCAAGGCTCATGCACTGACTTAAGTCTAGTTGTCTTCAATGACAAAGTCTTCCCTCAAGCCCTCTCACAACTAACAGGATATGGGTAAGCTTTTATTCCTGAAACGTCTTCTAATTGAGAACAGCTTCGTCTGCTATTTTTCTACAGTAGTACATTGCAGAGAAGTTGTTTGTAAAACCTTTCAACCTGTATTAACCTAACCCTTTGTCTGCATTCCACATAAGAAATAACATAAGGCTCCAAAAGATTACACTGGGCAATCTGCAAGGTATTAGCAAAATCCTGTCACATGGTGCTTGTGAATGTTAATGTCCATGCTATGTGTGCACCACATGTGATGTTATGAACAAAGCAGCTAGTTGTGATTGCAGCTTTTGTTACAATTCTTAAATTCTGTGACATACCATACTCAGTTGTTGTCATGGGAGGAATATAGTTACACCTTAATGTAATGGAGTCAGTAAAATCAGCGATTTGCTTTGTTATATTGAAAATTTTTTATATCGAAATTCGATCTTTTATGTAAGTAAGTACAGTCGCTGATGCATTTTTCTTACATGAAAGGGGCCGCAAAGTTTTCCGAATTATTGGGCACACTGAAAAAGAAAATTCCAACAAGAAAGATAAAATTATTTTGTTAAATTTGAGAGTTGGCAACGAAAAATATGGTTTCATGCTGCGTCAACAATATTTTCACATAGACATTATGAAGCGAAGCCAGCCACGCTTTAGCATTTATGCCACCCCCATGTCTGATAGTGTCGCCTGCAGTGGAATGACGCTATCATGAAAAGCATAGCCAGTAGAGAGTGAATAGTTTGTCTGCCTCTCGCTTCAATGCATCTCCGAAACTTGAGATTACGTAACCGCCAGCACTAAACGCGTAGGAAGACAGCGCGTGATGCCACGACATCTCAGCTTGCCCAGTCTTTGCACAGGTAGCAAATTGCCTCTAAAACAGGTCGCACAGGCTGCAAATGCACTCAGCTACGCCAACAGCCCTGCACAACCAGGGACACACTAGAAAAGAAGGCATGCGCCAACCTGCCCCCATCGGCCTTGGCACACACTTGATCACATTACCAGGAGCTTCCTCCCCCTTTCCACTCGTGCCACCATCCCTCTTGGCTTGCACGCTTTCACTCACACCTAAAGCATACAGTTTGCAGGGAATGATAGGACCTTATCGCACTTGGACATGACACTGCTACACTTGGGCGGTCATTGTCGGCCGCACTTCAGGCAATTTGAGAGGTGCATTTGTAAGCCGCCTCACGCAATTCAAACATTTGTTAATCTGCGTCCGCAAAAATTTCCATTTGTTGTCTCTGTATTCCTTCACGGCAACAGGGAAATTTCATTAAATTGAAACTGTGCATAAACGCGTATCATTATATTGAAGTTCAAAATACATGGTGTTCTGAGGACAAGAAGTTACAAAAAGTTAAATACTTTGTTATATCGAGGTTTAGCCTTAGTTCCTGCTGGTAGGAAGGTCAAAATTGATATGTCTGAGGTAAAATTTGTGGAATATTAATTCACCTGACGCATGCTATTGCTTATGTTGTACACTACTATGCTCCTAAAGAGGCTGTGAACCACTTTTTATTGAAGTGTAGAAAAGTATTCGAAGTGAAAATAGCCTATTTCAGAAATTCTTTGCCGCAAGAAGTACTTCAACGCATTCAGAAGAAGCGGACTTATTGGCAATCAAACGCTCCCTTCGCGGTGCTTCTGCTCCTTCTACAATGCCTTGCACCGCGAAAGCTACGGAGGAGCAGGGCATGACCACAATGCTCTGCCTACTGAATGTCACCGTGGCAGGCAGTTCAAGTTTGACTTTGGATGCTAATGCAGACACCACTACTTCCAATTTTGGTGCTTATGACACACTAAACTTAAGCCAAACGTGGTTGTCCTCAGCAAGCTACAGTGCGCTTAGCCAGTGGACTCGTGGCGGCCACGGTATCTACACCACGTAACATATGGAAATCTGCTTTATTAAGAAATAAAGTGTCCAGAAGAGAATGAGGAGCAGGCTTCCGTTGAAAAGAAAGCGTTTGGAGAAAGGTGACTTCGCACTCCTCTTGCAAGCTCCACGCACCGTGTGCAACAGCAGAACTTGGCGGAGATGTTCACAGCAGCGTATTCTTCCCATGGACATTATTTCACCTAGTCTAAGGGGTAGTTCAGGGCATCTTTAAGGAATAGTGCATTATTTAGCAGAATGGAAAAAGAAAATTTAACAATTTAATGGTCTGCACTTTGCTCATCATAAAGTCTGGAGCCAATCCTCGTACCCCATTTGGAGTGTCTATTACACCCTGTCATTGTTTGTGAATCGCACGTATTATTGTGCAACACTGTTTAATTGTATTATGGAGTAACTACTTAACTGCATGTACAAGTCTGAAGACTATGTCTATCCTAATGTTCCATTCATTGGCTGTCTCTGCAAAGGAACATTCCAGATATAGAAGAGTGCTATGCATTTGCCCCTTGAGTATACTTGTTGCCTTGCTTTGTAATAACCTTTCAACTGTAACATTGCAGAATTGCAGGGCTGTACACCACCTTCGTGCTCGTCGTTTCCCGTTTGATTCGTGGTTTCATGGCTGGCAGCTCGTTCACCATCATGTTTGACGACATGCCTAATGTGGATCGTGTGCTCCAGCTTTGCCTCGACATCTACCTTGTGCGGGAGAGCCGTGAATTAAGCCTTGAAGAAGACCTGTTTGCCAAACTGATATTCTTGTATCGTTCCCCAGAGACTTTAATCAAATGGACACGTGCTGCAGACCAGCAACCACTGGCCTAATTGCATCAATCTCGACGGATTCTGTTGCAGTTTACTGATTATGTTGTGACATTTTGATATTTCCATTGTTTTTATCTTCACTGCATTGAAGACTGAGAGACTGTGGCAGCCAACTTATTGCACCAAGGGTGCTCACGCCCACCCACCCATCTACTTTTAAAAATGTGCCTGCCTTACATTATGGGCGTTGCAATACTTACCAAGACATTGTTGGAACCAGAAGAAATCTTAGACTATGCAAGATATTATATAGTATAATAACAAGCAGCATTGTATAATAACAAGCAGCATTTCTCTTTTGTACAACATACAACAAGCCTTGTTATTTTTGGCGAGTGCCATAATTTAGGGCACTTGTTCTGGTCTTTCAGATTGTGGTGGTGTGCAATGCTTTGTATCATTTGTAATATATTTTTGTACGGTGATGCATAGAAACATCAGAAGGTTCATTGTGCTCGGATATCTAGTCTTGTATGCGCATGCCTGATGTGAGATACTGTTTTATTGAACTAGATAGGCCAACAAAACTGGCATATGGAGGGTTTGTTCCTGATGATAATGCAACCCGAATGTAAGGACTGTAATATTCTTATACTGAAAGATGAAACTTCAGTGTAAAGCTTCTGAGCATTTTTACTGTTCGAATTGTTTTATTAAATGTATCATAAGTTCCTGCATCAAGATGAATTGGGGGGGCCTGTTGTTTGAAGTTGAGTTTTTTCATTTGTGATACAGCAGAAAGCTGCTTATGAGTCAATTTTAGCGGCATGTAATTGAAATCTTGTCTGATTACATGTAGTTGTACTTTTTGCATGGGAGTGGTATTTAAATTAATGGCTCTGGAGCTGTAACACCTTTTATTTAAAAAATAAAAATTCACTATGAACGTTCACACTTCCATCCCTTGCTGTGAAAGAATGAACTTCCTTTGCACACACATTGCTGAAGAAATAGTGTATGGTTAATTCAATTTGTAGCACTTTGATGAGTTTCTTATCTGTATTGTGGGAATACTGCGCAAATAACATGAAGCATGGACCTGGAAGAGAAAACAGAATATAGGTTGGATCTGGCTAAGATCCGACATAGCATCTTCAAAGGTACAAATTGTCAGTAGGGGGGGGGGGGGGTGAATATTTGAAATTTCCAAATAGTAATCGATCAGCAACCTTGAATCGAATATCCACTACTTGTAAATATGAATGGTGTCTTTAACCTTTTGACTGGCGGGGTTTTTTTTTTTGTTGTTGTTGTTTTTTTTTCGGCTACTGCTCAGTGCCTGCCAGGTTTCCTTTGCATATTGGTTCAGCGGAGCTTTCATGCTACAGAGGCAGATTCTGCGTCCTCGCTGCCTCCTGATTCAATGATTTTATTAAACATTCATAAATTTGCTCGCCTGACAAAGTTCAGATGCACTTGCCAAACTGGTTTGCAATGGCTGACCTGCCAAGACAGAGTGAGAGAGCCACAAGATATGCATCCTAACTACTGTTGCAAGTTTAAATTATTTCAGTGGGGGCGAAATACGAAAACAACCGTGTACTTAGATTTAGGTCACATTAAAGAACCCCAGGTGGTCGAAATTTCCGGAGTCCTGCACTACGGCGTGCCTCATAATCAGAAAGTGGTTTTGGCACGTAAAACCCCATAATATAACTTTTTTTTTTAGTTTAAATTATGAGTTTTGTGTGTTTAAATGAGCACAGCTGATACCCAGTGTTATTTTTTGCTCAGGTTGCTGTTGTAGAGACTGTGAGTGCACTGAATACATGAAACGAGTATATATAGTGGCAGTCAAAGGGTTAGTTCATATTGTCAATTGTACAGGACCTAACATGAAACCGAAACAGAAGTGCGACAACTTTCATCCTGCCACAGCGACTCTAAAACACAAGTTACATAGTAGTGTACTAGACGTGTTGCTCACAGAACCAGACTTTTCTGGCTAAACCAGTGAATCATTCACACTGAAATTTTGTTAACACATGGCCTGGCACAGTGGACTTCGAAGCTATTCATGAGTGCTGCACATATTTTTTGTTTATAGAGTTAATAAAAACATGCATTGCTGAAGCATTAGTTGATATAGTGGCACCATGTGGTTGTGATCATACAGACCAGAAAAAATGTGTATGTCATTCTGCCGTTGCCGCAGATGACACACATTTCCAAATCAGTCTCAACAGTACACAGGTGTCTACAAGGCCCTGCTAAACTTCCTCATAATGCATGACCACGTATGCTCCTGAACTACTTCATATGTGAACAAGCTGCTCACATGTTTCTAGTGCTGCATTTGTGCTTCTAATAAACCATGTTTCGTGTACAGTGCAACGACAAAAACTTAACATGAACATACATCAATATACTTATATACCTATATCAATACGTATATAGCCTTATACTATTGTAAATAAAGGCTGCTCATTATTCAAAAACTCTTCAAAACGTATTTAATGTTTGATTCAATTCAATTCCTGTTCAATTTAGTTTCAAAAGTTGCCATTTGTATACCCCTCATACCCAGTACTCTTTAAGTGGATACTTCCCCACACAGAGGCCGCAGGAATGAGGCTGCTGGCAGAGTTGCACAGCATTTGTTGGATGAACGAATGTGGCATCAATACATCTTGGCTACTAGGCGCGAAAACACACACGACACAAGGAAGGAGACGGGACAGAGCGCCACTTACAACTGCTTTTATTCGGAGGCACACCACACACTGATATACCCGTCTTAGACGCAAGGACACAATCACCTCAAGATTGATATGGAAGTGCACTGGTTAAATATTTCTTTTCAGCCATATATAAAGATATTGACGGGTCGCTGACGCACATGCTTCCTTTCTTTCCGATAAAGAAAGCTTCAATCACTTCCCGAGCTTTTTGATCTTTACTTTTCCCAGAATTCGCGCCCCTGCAAAACATGGCTCACAAGAGCGTGATGGGCAGGACTTAATGTGCTTGGGAATATTTGGCCCTTCTTTATCTTGTTCTACATTTCTCTCATGTTCCCTAATTCGGTCGTTAACGCAGTGCCCCGTTTGCCCTATGTAGGAGCGCCCGCATGAGAGGGAGATTTCGTACACAACGCCTTCGTTGCACTTCATGAACGGTCGCGCATGCTTGGTGCCGCATCCATTTTTATCGTCTATTATTTTTTCGATACGAGAACAAAGGCTTCCTAGCTTTTGGGGGGCTGAAAACACATGAAGTGAAAACACGTTCATGACGAATACTGTCGGACTTATGACATTCCTCATGAGGTCCTGCAGGTTGCTGAAAGGGCATCAAGGTTGCCCCAATGGTGTAATCTTGCCACAACTATGTGACTAGACACTAACACACTTAAAGAAAAAAAGACATTCCACAAGAACACATAATACAAGAGTTCCGAGCTATTCAAAATAAATATAAAAATTGCATGGAATTTTACGCTGACGGCTCTAAAACACAAGAATACGTGGGTGTAGGAATCTTAACGAAAAATTTCGAAAATAGCATTTGGATAAATAATTTTTGTTTAGTGTTTACCGCCGAAGTTTATGCAATATGGACGGCAGTAAAACAAATTACCACCAACAAGCAGAAGAATGCTATCATTTATACTGACTCATTAAATGCACTCGGTGCACTCCGTGTGTGAGCCTCTGCTTAGCAATATCCTGAACATGGTGGCCTATAATAAATATGGAAGAACCATACAATTTTGCTGGGTTTCAAGCCATGTTGGGATACCAGGAAATGAAGCAGCAGATAGATGCGTGTTCATGGCCGCACACAAAGGCATAACGCACACAACACTTCCATATAAAGACAGTATCTGAGCGATTCATAAGGGCCTGGCATCAAAGTGGCAACTAGAATGGGACTTGCATGAATAACAAGTTACATGCAACAAAACCTCTGCTTGACGAGTGGTCGTGGAGCCACCAGCAACGCTTCTATGAGGTGATCATTTGTCGTCTTCAAATTGGGCACACACACCCGAGACAGTTTTCTACTTAGAAACGAAAGCCCACCAACTTTTGAGAAGTGCCATGAACCACTTGCAGTAATACACATTATTATGACATGTTCACATACTGAAACACCGAAATACTGAAATACGGAAGCTTTTACAGAATCTCTATCACTTACACATACCTTTACAACCGGCCTCAATACTGGGAGATGATCCGCTAGTGCCTTTCACTGACTTATAGAAGAAACCGGTTTTTTGCACAGACTATATGTATATATATAAAGTAACGCAGCTTTCGCTGCTTTAACATTTGATTTCTTAACATCTTGTGGCTCGCGCAGCATGGCCTTAGTCGCTTTTGCGCCATTAAGCATGAATTAACAAACATATATAAACATATTTCAAGATTCTATACCCCTTTTTGCCATAGTGGCACATAGCCATTCAGAGGATTGGCTATGAATTGGTACATACCCAGTGGTACAAGAATGGGGAAGCTTAAATATACGTAGTGTAGGGGTTGTCGGACGATCTCGCTGCTGCCACCAGTTGTAAGAGTTGTAGGTCGTAGGGAGGAACTTGGGAGGAACTAGGCGTACAGGGTTTATTTACAGATATTTACATGAGGACAAGCGATACATTCGACAGTCCAGCGTGACTCCCAAATGGAGCACGCAAGACGAAGCATACAACATGCGAGCATGAGGCTCCAAACACATTGCTTCTCGAGCATGAGCTCGCAGCTCGCGTGTAGACGAGCAAACACTAGCAGCGACAAACAGCTGCTTATAAACACTCCATGTTCCCTAGATCCCTAGGTGAGGGAAACGTTCGAGTCATCGCAGCCGGCCCGCCTTTGAGGGAAGGGGGGAGGGGGTTTACACGCACACATTCCGCACAGGTTTCACTGCCCCCCCTCCGAGGTGAGACGGACCCCGCAGAACTCTGGGCTTACGTCTTGAAAGGCGTGTCTTATTCCCTGAGTTGACCCCCACAGCGTGGCCGCCGGTTGTCCATTGTCTTGCATCCTGTAGTCACCATGAGTGTCAGCAGACTGTGACGAATCTGGGGCCCACGTACCGCAAAGCACCCTTTTGTTAGGGAAGCTCTTCTTGCTGCAGAGAGACCATGCCGGCAGTGGCGGGTTCAGTAACAATAGTTGGTCCGCCGATCGCGTTTAGTGATAACGGCGCCGAGGGGTGTTGAAGCGGCACATCGAGGTCCCTACGAAATGAGTCACCGCAGCAATAGTGATAGGCTTCCATGGTTCTCTTCGAGGAAGCTCGCAACGCTCGTAGCTGCAGCTGGCTGAGAAAACTTGCACGTTGCCACCTCGGCAGGCCATTCCTAACAGTAGAAACTTGAAGTTGTGATTGTTTCAAATATCAGAGATGAAAATATGCAGAGATGTGCTCACTGGCACTACTTCATCATCAAAGTCATTGGCTATACAATTAAACCTCGTTATAACGAAGTATTCATAACATCTCGCCCAAGAACATGTATTTAGAACTTCAATGAAACAAATTGTGTTTGCAATTTCAATATAACGAAATTTCACAGCCACCGCAAAGGAATACCGAGGCAAGAAATGGAAACTTCCACGGACGCAGATGGTCAAATGATTAAATTAAAAGCGGCTGCTTCTAAACGCACCTCTCAAATCGCGCGACAAGAGCGACCGTCGAAGTAGAGCCGAATCATGTTCGGCATAAAGTCCAAGTGTGATATGATCCTATCATGCCCCGCGCACTGTGTGCTTTAGGTGCAAGTGAAGGAGTGCGACGGTGAGACAAGAAAGATGGTGGCTTCGCAAGTGCCGCCTTCCTGTGGGAGCAAAGGGAAAGGGGGAGGGGAGCAGGCACGCGACAGCGCGATCATGCGCGCGAGGGAGTGGGATAAGTTGGAGCACGTCGCCATTTCTGGTGCACCTTTCAGCCGTGGCTTCGCATGGCTGTAAGCGCGGCTGAGCGCATATGCAGCCACGCACCCTGGTTTAGAGGTAATCTGCCGCGTGTGGTGCAAAGAGGGCGTGCCGAGACGGCACGGCACCATCTGTCTGTGTGCGCGTGCATTTAGTATTGGAGGTCGCGTAATCTTGCATTTCGGTGACCCGTTGGAGCGAGAGGCAGACAAAGCATTCGCTTCCCGCTGTCGACACATTTCCTGACAGTGTCATCCCAGTGCGGGTGACACAATCAGCCGCGGGGGAGGAGTGACGGCGGAGTGCATGCGAACGCGTATGTGGCTGTCTTCGCTTAATTCATACCACCGATGTGAAGATATTGTCGGCATACGTGGCATGAAACCATACCATTCGTTGCCAACTCCCAAATTTATCAAAATGAATTGTTTCCTCATTCAATTTTGCTTTTTTTTTTTGATTGCCTGTGAATTCAAAAAATTCTGCAGCCCCTTTCCATGTAAGAAAAATCAATCGGCAACTGTACTTACTTGCATAAAGGTCAAATTTCAATGCAAGTAAATTTCGATATCACGAAGCAAATTGTCGATTTTGCCCAATTCGCTATATTGAGGTTTAAATTACGCACTCACTGGTACTCGGGTCGTTGAAATTAAACTAGACTACCCGGCGCCATATGAATGAACTCTAGGATTGATCCTAATAATGCTTCGCACTGAAGGGGCCGGGTTTGACAAGTTGACTTGTGATTCTTGACACCGACTAAAATGCACCTTCTAGCAACAGTAAGTGCTGCTGCTTGTTACCCCGAGCCTAAGGAGACTGCAGCACGTTAGAGGAAGACTGCAAAGTAGGCTCATGTTAGAGCCTTGGACATGGACTCCTGCTTTCTGGGCCAAAAAGTGATTGATCTAGCTTTAAAATCCTTTTTCCTTTCGCCACAGGAAAATACTGTGCTTCTGTGCCACACTACTGTATGTGCATGATGTACCAGGCTTCCCACAATTCATGCTTTCCAGCTCCTATGGGTTGTTCAGCAACATTCGAGCAAGATGGGTGAAACAAGTATACAATATAATCGTATAAATATTGTATAAATGGTGCAAAACCATGAGTCTTTGGAATGGTGCACTCCCAGGAAGTACATCTCCAGGATTGGAGTGGCACCTGACACAGACAAAAGATGCTAAGAGCCAGTTGGGCTATACTAATCCAGGTAAAACTAAATTAGGAAGACCCACTAAGCTTTAAAAAAAGACACTCCCTCACCAGAACAGGAATTGACTTCCTTGGTGAAAGATTCGACCACTCCCTCCCAAATGACTCATTCGATCAACCAATGGCCCTCAGTCCCCAGCAGCTGCGGATCACCTGACCAAGGCAGCGGTCAGACCTGTAACGCAGCAAAGGGTGCCAAGAATCTCTGGACCCGGACAGGTGATCAATGGAAACTGACCCTGGCAACCTTTAATACCCAAACTCTCTCAAGTGAGGCTAGCTTAGCAGGACTCTTTTTAAGGAACTATCGGGCATTGTTTGGGGTATCATTGGCCTTAGTGAGGTTAGAACTGGTGAGGCTTATACAGTGCTGACTAACGGCCATGTCCCCTGCTATAGACAACTCCCAGACAAGTAGTAGGGAATAGGATTCCTAATCCATAAAGACAGTGGGCAACATTGACAAATTGTACAGCACTAATGAGAGGATAGCAGTAGTCTTAATAAAACTTAATAAGGGGTATAGATTACAGGTAGTAAACAAGCCTACACTCCAACCACCAGTTGAAACGAATAAAGAATAAAGACGAATAAAGAAGAATGAAAGTGTCCGACTCAAGAGATCAGATAGAATTCGCGGAACCATCAAAACTGATCAACAAGGCCAAAATAAGTGATGTTTGAAATTATAACATAAGAAAGACTGAGGAAGCCATAAAAAATGGACGCAGCCTGAAATCAGTGAAAAGGAAACTTGGCACAGGACAAACCAAGATGTACGCACTGAAAGATAAGCAGGTAATATCAGCAATCTCGAAGGCACAATAAGTACAGCGGAAGAATTCTATACTGACCTGTACAGTACCCAGAGCACTCTAAAGAACTCCATTTGAAAGGATAATGAACAGGATACAGAAACTCCTCCTATAACTAGAGATGAGGTCAGAAGGGCCTTGCAAGACAATGCAGTTGTGCAACTGCATTGCATTGCAGTTGCACAACTGCAATGTTGCACAGTGTCCATGTTGTGCTAGCTGCTACAGTGAGGGCACTTGTAAATGTGAGCGAATCCTGAAGGTGGTGCAGTCTAACAAAGCACCTCAAAGTCCTGCCACAAAAGAAGAATGGGAGAGACTGACATGCTCTCACTCTCATAAGCAACTTGTATATGTACACATGCTCCGACACATATGCACCGTAATACAAGTGCCACTATGCCATACATTCAGCTATGCATTGGTGAGCGAGAAGTTTGTGCATGACAGTGGCCAAATGGATAGATTTGGGTGCATTGGCCAACATATTTTTGTTTTCAATGCAGAAGACCAAAACGAGCCGGGACATTAAGAATGCCCAAATCTAGCACATGCAATATTTAGTAAGTGTGCTTTCCTACAAATTTGAAATGCTTTGTGGTGCAGCACAGTGCAACTGCGGTGGCATTGCCACAAGGTTGACATGTATAACAGTAAAGAGCACTGCAACAACAGTGGCTTTCCACATAACCAGGATGAATTGCCATGCAGAACATTGCAACAGCCATAGCTTCTATACATGACTAAAGTGCATAATGCTGCAGCAGGATGGAACATGCTTTTGACAGGCACAACGTAGAAGCTGTTTGCATGCACTTCGATGATTTTATGAGCAGCTGAAGTGGTTGTGAATGTCGCGACCATAATGTTTCTTTTTTCATTTTTTAGACTGCAGTAGAATGCCCATTTCTACGTTATACTAGGGCAAATAAGTAGCTTTTTATTCTCAACACCTTTTAAACAGTGCGGTGTAATTGTAACCACAGTATATTAGAGAAAATATAAAAAATTAGTATAATGCAACTCAATAAGTGTTACTCCTAAGATCACTCAAAATCATGTCAAGAAGCTTGGAGAACTGTCTCCTACTGAGTGCCCATAAAAAGCATTTCCAAATGGTGGGCTCAAAATGCTTAAACTTCATTCACAGAATACATTCTTAGTCTTCACCAAAATATGGGCCATGACCCTGAGACAGTCTATGCCAGATTCAGCTTGCAGTTGTGAAGTGGCTTGGGATGTTCATAAATGGCAAATTATTTTAAAGTAGAGAACAGGCTATAGTTTATGCATGCAGTTGTGCCTGCTCATAGCACAAATGGCACTGTATAGCTACTCGTGATAAAAACAGTTCCCCAAGAGAAAGTCACTCCTTTTTGTGCAACTCTGTGACTGCCTATCAGGTCTGATACAGTCACGAGATCACAAAAAGGGTCTGAGACTCTTAAGACCAACTGAGACTCTTAAGACGAATTTCCTGGAGGCAACGACCTCAAGTTTAGTATTGAGTCAGTCTGGTCGCCAGGAACAGTTATTTCCTACTCAGACATGCTTATTTTGTTTTCTCATTTAGTTTCAGGTCAATCTAAGTGACTGCCGTCATGATAGCTGCCAAATAATATGGTGGCACCAATTTTTGTCTTAATCATTCGAGCATCGAAACCTAAAAGCTTGCAGCAGAGTGAAAGGCCAGAAGGACAAAGGAAGAGAGGGGAGGCATCGCATTTGAACATTAGTTGGTAGCAGTGTAACAGAAATTGGCAAGCACTAATTGAGCGACGAGGCCACTGGACACAGGAAAAGTAGATTTAGGTGAAACACAGCAGCTTGTAAGAAAGAAACATTAATTCTTTGTGATGCTTGGTCTGCATCACTCTTTTATATACCATCAGTGATCATGAACATGCTGGAAGTGAAGCATATGCTATGCCTCGTATTGTATTGCCTGTGCAATCATGTTACTAAGACTATTTGTGAAAAAGCATGCGAACAATAATTCAGAATTGAGCACCATGTGTGTATTAAAGCATCACACATCATAGCCACAGGAACACTCACTCATCGTCAGACGTAACCTGAACAATGAGGACACATTTATAGCAGCTTAACTTTGGAAGGAAGATGCACTTAGCTAACACATCTATGGCAACACAACCAGAAATCTCAAGCATCCTACACATCTATGGCAACCCAACCAGAAATCTCAAACATCCTCAAAAGAACAAGCAAAAAGGCATTCAATGTGTACATGGCAGGGTTGCAATGCCCAATGTATCATCTATGTTATGTTTTACTTGATACCTCAAAATTGTGATTTAAACATGAGCAACATAGGTGCCTATAGTCATGTTTTTTTTCTATGCTCGAGTGAGTTCTCAGTTGTGGATAGCTTAGCAAACTAATTACTAATTAATTACTATGTAGCAAGAAAGACAGGCGCCAACAAAGGATGTGAAAGAGGACAGTTGTCGGTGCTCGTGCTCACTCTGCTTGGCCAATGACCAAGCCCCTTTCCTGAATCTTTATTCCTGGCATAAATCACGCTTAGAGCTAAATTTGTGCTCACATTTGGTGGGGGTGCTGGTTGTACTTTTCAACCTGGAACTTTGTGTGCAGAATTTACCTCCAGCCTTGGCTATGCCTGATGACAAGGGACAGCAATACACTACCTCGCCACCAGCTATGTCTGATGACAAGGGACAGCAAGATGCTAGCTCACCCCCAGTAGTCAGCTGTTATGGCGTGTCAAGGCAGCGAGACTGCACTGTATTCAGTAGCACTGACAACCATGATGTGGAGGACTGGCTTTCTCCCTATATACAACACATGACACATCAGCAGAATAAGAACAAGGAAATGCCCCACACATGTGCACGGCAATAAACCGGACGCACTACCTGCTGTATGCAAGAAAGAATGAGCTTCACGTCACTCTCGAGCATCTACCTACAACTGTTTTTATAGGCACAGCATTGAAGCTGTGACTGAGGTAATGCCTAACACCACATGAAATACAAAGCACAATATGTCAACATAGAGAAACCAAAACAATTGCACACACAACGCCTCACCGAAGCAGACACACCTGCTTTATGCTGCATCTGAGCTGAAACAGGCAAATCCCAAACTCTGCGTCACATTACATCTGAAAGCATTAGCTGCTACAACAGAACCAGAGAGATTAATCTAGCGAGCTACGCATGCACCTGTAGCCTAATCTAAAGAATTCGGCTGCTGCACCAGGGACCCAGATTCACTAATTACCCGGTCACTAATGATTATTGAGGCTACCTGCCCAGATGTACAAAGAAATCTGAGATAGATCATGATGCTTTGCATTAAGAGACAACGGAGCTGAACCCACATTTCCTGCCTTGCACTTGCGATGCTCTACCAAGTGAGCTACAGCGGCGGTTGTCCCAATGTCCATTTTCTTGCATAGTTGCACATGTGTACTAAACATAATCCTGCGAGTGCTAGGCAGCAGCAATGACAATCATGATGGCAGATGTGAAGTATACTTTAAAATACCCACATTACATAGCACATGATCTTAGAAGCAGGCAACTGGCCAATAAACCCTCGTTTTCTACCGTGAGGCACCAAAGATGCCAAAGTTGAGACATTTGTATTGTATGAGCGAGAAAAATCAGGGGAATCGGTGGGCTCAATTTTTTTTTTTATAGCAAGCACGTGATGGCAACAGACAGCGAAGCAACAGTGGCTGTATAGTAAAATTGGCTAGAGCTGACGACAATCAGTGGCACCTCACAATATAATTGTTTCTCTACAATTTATTGTCTCAGGACATGTGGAAGCAAATATCCTGGTTTCTCGTTCTATTATGTATTTTGCGAATGCAATTTTAGATGTGTGA